>NC_087168.1:22117149-22179649 GCF_035594125.1 Scylla paramamosain
TTTACTGGAGAAACACTCTTGAGAACCCGGCTAATGGTTTCTGTGGCCTTTCAAAATAGTCGTGGTGAAAGAGCAAAGCGTTCAGAATACGAACATAACTCAGGCTGACATAATAGAGTCGTACCGCATCACTATTACAATGGAAGTCCGCATCACTCGTTTTCCCTTCCCCACTGAGGAAACGCAGTCTGACCTTCACTTTATAAATTAGGTAATGACTGTACAATGACGGTTAATATATATTTTTCCGGTTCATGAGCGCACTTGGTTATTATTGATGGGAGAACGGGATACGTACTTTGGGGGTCAGAATGTCAGGTAATGTTGGAGTTTTAGAAAGACTGTACATTTTTGGGATTGTTAGGTAAGATTTTTTAAAAGGATTCACCTGAGCTAGCCACCAAACACACACACACACACACACACACACACACACACACACACACACACACACACACACACACACACACACACACACACACCTATTCGAGATTTACTAATAAGGAGAGGTGACGCTACGGTAAATACTTGTTCCTCTATTGGATTCGCCCCGTGCTGACCCACAAGCCCACCACGAGAAGGGCCGACAGGTACCTACGTGTTAATATGTGTCATTTCTGTCAATCCCCGCGTGTACTTGTCGCGCAATAGAATGAGAAGGTGCAAAAAATGTTGATTAGTTCTTGAATAACTCGTACGATTTAAATGTCACCACTGAAAAGATAAAACAGATACGTTACTCTTAATACCTGTCGTATTTTTAACACCTGCCATTGCTAAAGGTGGAAATTCAGTAAAAGAAAAATCGTTCTTTATTTTGATCTATTCTGAAGTGGCCCACCTAACGTACCCAGCTACAAGATAACATTACTACTCTATACGTCAAAATTTCAAGACACCAATCAATAACGCGGTACTGAAGAAAAAAAAAAGGTACTATTGAAAACCCATTATTTCTTTCGACCTTTAACTGTACCGACCCACGTAAAGTACCCACAAGATACCATTACTACTCAATACATCAAATTTTCAAGACACACCTATAAATCTCGTAATACTGAAGGTAAAAACTAAAAAAATACAATAAAAACTCGTACCTTATTTCAACATGTACCATAGTGCCCTACAAAACGTACCCAAACTAAGACAAAACACAGAAAATTACTCTTAATAAGTCAAAATTCTCAAGACACACCTATCCATCCCGCAGTACTCAAGGTAAAAATGCAATAAAAACCCGTTCTTTCTTTCAACTAGTACCGAGGTGACCTACATGCAGCACCGACAACTCTGCACGAAGCTTCAGACAGTCTCTTACCCTTACCCTGCATTACTCTGAGAACCCAAGACAACAAACAGTTACCAGTGACTGACAACACGAGGAGGAGGAGGAGAAAGAAGAGAAGGACGAGCCACACTAGTAAAAATATTGACTATCAGATTATCCTTTCCCTTAGTCTGAAATGCCCAAGATACTAAACACTATTAACAAACAAGTATTAGAAACTGCAACACGAGGAGAAGGAAGAGGAGGAAGCAGAGGGTTAAAGAACACTAAAAGAAAGAGTTTTCACCAATCCATCCAACATTGGCCTAAGAAACTATACCACAAACAAACAAGTCCTGGAAACTGACAGCAAGACACGGAGGAAGAAGAGGAGGAGGAAGCAGAGGGCGAGGCACACATTAAAAGTATTGTACTTAAAACCTAAATGGCAGGAAGAGGAGGTGGAGGTGTAGGAGGTAAGTAGGGCAGGTGAGGAGCGGAGAGCCCGGAGCGGAACTCAGGTAACCTCCCCCGCCCCCTAACCGTTAACTTACGCCCCGACCCACGACACACTCCCCCGCCCGTCGCCCGCCCGCCGTCCGTCCGATAACCTGTGTATGTGTGTGTGTGTGTGTGTGTGTGTGTGTGTGTGTGTGTGTGTGTGTGTATGTAGGGGATGAAGGGAGGAGGTTAAAATAGCGCTTTTTTTTAATGAAGTTTGGTGTTTGTAGTTTGCATTTATATTTGAGAGAGAGAGAGAGAGAGAGAGAGAGAGAGAGAGAGAGAGAGAGAGAGAGAGAGAGAGAGAGAGAGAGAGAGAGAGAATGTAGGGCTCCGGGTGTCAGGACAGTTACGCACCGGTTGTGGCGTCAAGAGGTCACCAGGTCCTGTGTGCACGTGTCTGTGTGTTTGTCCGTCTGTTTATTTGTTTATCTGTCTGTCTACGTGTCTGTCTGTTTGTCTACGTTTGTCTGTGTGTTTGTTTGTTTGCCTATCTGTCTGTCTGTCTGTGTTTGGTTATTTATCTATATTTGTGTCTGTCTATCTGTCTGTCTGTCTGTCTGTCTGTATCCCTCTGTCTCAGTCTGTCAGTACATTTGTCTTTATGTCTGTCTGCCTGTCTGCCTCCCTGTCTATAAGTCTGTCCCCCCCCCCCTCTCTCTCTCTCTCTCTCTCTCTCTCTCTCTCTCTCTCTCTCTCTCTCTCTCTCTCTCTCTCTCTCTCTCTCTCTCTCTCTCTCTCTCTCTCTCTCTCTCACCCAACATCAACCAGTCAAAGCAAACAAAAGCACAAGAGAGAGCGCGTCAGATTGTCTCCAGTCCCCAATAAAAGCCACAACTCCAGATATAAATAACGCACAAACGGCAGCTAATAATGAGGTTAAAAAGGGAGGAGGATGAAGCACGAGTGGGTACGAACACGAACACGCAGCAGAGGGAAGGAACAAAGAAGCGGACGTTTCAGCAGGTGTTTTAGAAGGAGCAGGTGATGGCGACGGGTGGCGACAGTCTGAGGGGGATCGGGGGAGACACGCGGATGGGGGAAACAAAGAGAAAGACGGTGGTGGTAGTGGTGGTGGTGGTGTCAGGGAGGTGTGAATCATACGTCGGGTGCATGGTGGCGTCCCTCCTGGCTCTCGTGGGCGTGTTAATGAGGCGAGCAATGGCGAATGTGCCTCCACTGTGACTCCTGACTTTGCAAAGCAGCCAAGCAGAGACACAAACATTGAGACACTCATATAGACAGCTTCCTTCCATGCCTCATCTCTCGCTCTCTTGTGTTGTCTTGTCACCCAAAGCAAACTGAGAGACATTTCACACAAACATTCATACCAACAACCTCCTTCCACGCCAGCTCTCCATCCTTATCTCGTCCTTCATCACTCGCCATCCTCCCATAATGCATCACACAAACAGAGACGTTTCATACATGCATTTCATACAGGCGACCTCCCTCAACGCCACCTCTCCCTGCCTTGTCTCCCAACTCTCCCCATCCTCCCACCTCCCTCCACAGCACCTCTCCCTTTCTTGTCTCCCAACATTCGTCATCCTCCCTCCACGCTACCTCTCCCTCTCTCGAACACTCGCGACACACCCATAATGCATCACTTGTCAATATCACATGTGCTGCATACTAAATACTTTCTTGGTAACACATGTGGTGTATTCCAAGAAACACGAAGAGATGAAACACGAGAGAAGGAAGAACATGAGAGAGGAAGAAAAGAAAGAAGGAAGTAGAAGGAAAAGATGAGGAAGAACTTTCTCTTTCTCTCTCTCTCTTTGTCCATGCAGTCCTCTAGCGATCGATGTGTCAGTAAAGGACGGTCATAGAGGTAAAGAGGATTAGAATTCAGGTTTCAGTTCCTCTCCTTCCTACACCTGCATTGGATCACTACTTTTTTTGGCCACCGCTGCTGTTGAAAGTGGACCACACCTTGTCTAGTACACCTTTCCTTTCCCGCTAGTTTGCTCCTTACGATGTGCACAGCTTCCGTGTTCGGCACCACCCTATCTGCTGCTACCTTTCGCTGTACCTACCTACCTTCCTACCTACCTACACACACACACACACACACATGGCGCAAATCATGACACGCACTTCTTCGACACGAGACACGCGGCACGGACAAAGGTAAAAGTGTGTGTGTGTGTGTGTGTGTTGTGTGTGTGTGTGTGGTGTGTGTGTGTGTGAGTGTGGTGGTGTGTGTGTGTGTGTGTGTGTGTGTGTGTGTGTGTGTGTGTGTGGTGTGTGTGTGTGTAATAATAAATAACTGGTAATAGCGTGCATGAGTACATAAAAGCGTGAATACAGGAATAAGAACCCTGAGATATTGCTTAGCGCTGAAGGGCAGAAGGAGGCGCGAAAGGGAGGGCGGGAGGTGGAAACCGCAGCAGTGGCGGGGAGAGAGAGAGAGCGTGGCTGCAGCAGTAGACCCTGGGAGAAAGCGGCTGCAACACAAAAGACATGCACGAGAGAGAGAGAGAGAGAGAGAGAGAGAGAGAGAGAGAGAGAGAGAGAGAGAGAGAGAGAGTAGAGAGAGAGAGAGAGAGAGAGAGAGAGAGAGAGAGATAGAAGAGAGTACTCACCCACAATAGGAAAAAACACAATTACACACACGATCAGAAAAAGGAAGAATAAATAAACGAGAAATAGAGACATGAGCACATCTCACTCTACACACCCAACACAAAACACAAGACACCAAGAAACAAGAGAAAAGAAAACTAACAGCAAACTTCCATTCAGTTCCGACAAGAAAATAACACACTTTCTCATTTGAAGTCAAGAACGGCGGTCGGTCGCCACAAACACACACACACACACATACACAGACACCACCACACACACACACACAGCTTCCAGGACTACGAAGGTCGGACCAGAGTGTCTCCGCGAACCTCTAAAGCCCACGCCCCTGATAACACGCATTGCGACACCACGCCACTCAATGTTAACGTCACTTGTCTTCCCTGCTGGATCTCCTTAACGTGTCCTTCCTTCTTCCCTCCCATCCTCTCCCAAGTTGTCAATGTAACTCTAGTCTTGTGTACTGGTTTTGGCCTTATAGAGTACTGATGTGTGTGTGTGTGTGTGTGTGTGTGTGTGTGATGGAGCATACTGGTTCACTGGGACGGACACACACACACATACGTACTCCAGAACTTACCTACCTCATCATGTCAATATATTCAATAGTTCTCGACAACAAACACACCATAGCCTCATTTCATCCACGAACCAAGAAGTATTACAAAGAGCTCTTACTAAACAGCTACTAGAGTGCAAGGGTGAAAAGCGTTAAGCGTGACACGTCCGCCCGACTGTCTGCCAAAGAGAGAGGGAATGAAAGTTCTGAAAGCCGGAGCCAGTAAGAAGGAAAGGAGCAAGGTAGCCCGCCAGGTTGTGGTACTTCTCTGTGGCCTCTTCCTTGCACCAGCTGGACGGGTATAGTGATGAAGGTATGACTCAGAACCTTATCTAATCTAATTTAATCTAACCTTATCTAAAACCTAACCTTACCTAATCTAATCTAATCTAACTTATCTAAAGCTAACCTAGTTTAACCTAACCTAGCTTAACTTAACCTAACCGAACGTAACTTAATCTCACCTAACCTAATCTAAACCTAAGCTATCTTCTAACCTAACCTAAACCAGCTTAACTTAACCTACACCTAACGTAGCTTAACTTAACCTAACCTCATCTAACCTAATCTAAACTTAAGCTAAGTTTATATAACCTAACCTAGCTTAACTAACCTAACCTATTCTAAACAGACAATCTAACATAATATAAACCTAACCTAATCTAACTTAACAAACCTATTCTGAACTAACTTAGCTTAATCTAACTTTAGCTGACCGAACGATCTAACCTCACCCAACCCAACTTAATCTAGTGTAACTTAATCTAACCTAACCAAACCTTATCTAACCTAACTTAATCTTAGCTCTTCCTTGCACCAGCTAGATGTGTGGTGATGGAAGTTTGACTCTAACCTAACCTAACTTGACCTAACCAAACTTAACCTAACCTAATTTAATCTAACCTAACCTAAATTAACCTAACCTAATTTAATCTAACCTAACTTAAGTAAAATTAACAGCGTTCATATAATCAATTCCAACCTTATTGTCAGCAAGAGAGAGAGAGAGAGAGAGAGAGAGAGAGAGAGAGAGAGAGAGAGAGAGAGAGAGAGAGAGAGAGAGAGAGAGAGAGAATACGCATGGAAAAAAAAAGGAGCAAAAATTTCTGATACGGTCAAAAAATTAATGACTACAGAAAAAAAATCAAATAAAAGTTCTCTCTCTCTCTCTCTCTCTCTCTCTCTCTCTCTCTCTCTCTCTCTCTCTCTCTCTCTCTCTCTCTCTCTCTTGGCAACACAGGAATCGACAAATTACAAATCCTTCACTTCAAAATATGGCAAATTACATGAAAAAAAAATATAATGTCAGTTCCGATTCAGTTCATATGACTTATTCCTCGATTCTGATTCACTTAACTGACTAAAAAGAAACAAAATCATGGTTAAATTCAATAGTTTTTTTTTCGTTTTTTTTTTTTTTCACCTTACTGTCGCCACAATTCACGGCTTTAATTTCAAAGGCGACTGCAGAATTTCGTAATGCCAGTTTTACAGTTTGGCAGTAATTAAGATCGGAAAACAAAGAGAAGGAACGAAAAATCACACCTGCCAAAAAACATCGAATAATAATAATAATAATAATAATAATAATAATAATAATAATAATGACGTTTTGAAAAATAGACACTGAAATACGGACTGGTTGATGGAATAAAGCGAATGAAGAAACAGATCACCTATCCTAAATACCGAATAAAAATAATGGTGTTCTGAAAAAATGGTGAAGTAGAACGAAAAAAAAAAAATAATAATAATAATAATCTGTAAATCCTAAACTTTCAAATCGTAGCACATTTTCCTTCTTTCTCTTTCTCTTTCTCTTTTTTTTTTTTTACTTGTTTACATTAGGAGTAGACTCTCTCACTGCCACTACCACATTTTTCCTTAAACACTAATCGCTCTTGACACGCTTCTTGTTCATCATGCAAGCTAGAAATTGCAAGGTCTGTTCATGTACTTTTCTTTCCCTGCAGACGCTTATAAAGATTTCATACCTTGTTCTTAGTGTCGAGAATTGTTGGATATCGCAGGTACACAATTCAAGTCCCGTGAGAAATCCTTTAACGCAACAATCGCCAATTCTTACAGATATGGCGTTATTAATTATCTTTCTTATTTATCCATCTGTTCTTGAAAGTTAGGAGTCCCGCGCTTGTTTTTGTAAGAGGGGTACTGGTCAAGGGCAACGAAAATGGAGAGAGAGAGAAATAAGAAAAAAAAAAAAGAAAAGAAAAGGCCCACTGCGGCGCCAGTTTCTATACAGAGATAAAAAAAAAATCGATAATCAGAATTTGGATGATAAGTGTCTTGAAACTTCCTTCTGCATCTGTCCTGAAACTTATTAACAGAACAGTCATGTTGAACTGACATACAGAAAAAAGTATGATGCAGAAGCCACATTTAAAAAGATACATTTAAAAAGCCAAGACATCTGAGTCAGTAGAGCGAATTCACAACAGTTTGGTGAGTCACTTTGCTTTCAGTTCAGTGCAAATGGAAAATATACAAGAAGAAAAAAAAAATATCAAATCAATCAGTTTAATTCACTTTGCTCTTATTTCCTTTATCATCCCTTTAAATCCAATCCTAATTTACGAACTTGCTTAACTGATTATAATTCAATTCACAGTCGACCCCCCTCATACCTGACTTCAACTCTTATTAGCACTTGAATCACGTTACCTGGGGAGAATTCAAGTATATAATTCTTTTCTGTCATAATCTATTGAAATTTTTGCTTTGAAGTTTGCATTTTGCCTGTTCTAGTGTGTGTGTAAATAATAATAATTAATAATAATAAACGGTTTATTATTTAGGCAGTTGACAAACTGAAAATGTACATAGGTGTACATAGGTGTGTGTGTGTGTGTGTGTGTGTGTGTGTGTGTGTGTGTGTGTGTGTGTGTGTGTGTGTGTGTGTGTGTGTGTGTGTGTGTGTGTGTGTGTGTGTGTGTGTGTGTGTAGGGAAAACGTGGGGGGGGCCTCTGATGGGCGACCTAATTGAACTATCACGCCGGCCGTAGCAGCAACACACTGGCAAAAGGTCACCAGAGAATCAGATATCGCCACCTCACCCTGTAAATTTTCCCCCGTCCTTCTTTCCCCTCCTCGACTTAACCTCATCTTACTCCTGCAGCTCAAAGGCACATAGAGACCAGTACATTGTTGCGAGCCTTCTGGTGCGAATGTAAAGGGTGAGAGTGAGGAGGATGCAAGAAAGCAGGCAGTGGAGGGGAGGTGGTGGTGGGGGGAGGGGGTGATAGCGAACGGAGGTGGGGCGGAGAGAGTGAGGGTCGACTAAACACACTTTCTACTGAGAGAACCATCATACCCAAGCTCCCCACCCCCCTCTGGCATACACTACCCTCCCCTCCACAAAGCAATACACCTATACCTTAACACCCTTGCATCCTGAAGGTAGCAGCAACCATCCGCAGCAGAGGATTAAAACTCACCTCACTTGTTCATGACTCACGCTAACTACCCTCATCACACCTGTGCTGATGTTACTTTCTTATCCATGACTGACTTACATGACGTCACTGACCTTCAGCGAGCCTATAATGTTGATGCCTCGAGTATACTAGCACCCACAGGAGTGACATTAAGGTGAACAGGATATACTGATGGTGTCTCCCAAGCTTTCCAGACACGCAGGAGTTGAGAATCTCTGGAGTAACAACAGCCTTGAGGGGGACCATGAGAAGCTGTGATGCGGGGGAAAGTACTGACAGGAGGAGGTGGGTAGCGGTGCAGCTGGCAGCTCTGAGGGGTTACAGGTAAGCTATCTACCGGTCGTCTCTTTCCCTCGCTGCCTTGTATGGTAATGTAAACTGCAGAAGGGAAAGGGAACAGGGGTACGTGTAAATACGAGTACCTTATGGCCAGGCAGGGTTTAAGACGGAGAGAGATAGAGAGAGTAAAAAGGTCCCTCGGTTTGCTGTTTGGTGAAGCGTGATGGCGCGGCTCGTGGGCGTCTTGCAGTAATATGAACTTGTGTTTTGAAACGTTTTGGGCTTGAAGTATTTTGAAAGGCCGGGAGAATGATTAGTCAGACTCCCTTGCGTGCTCTGCCTACTGATGGTGCGGGGACCTTGCTAAACTACACCCTTTTAATCCTGAGAGCACCACTTGGGAGCTTCAGCAACGTAATGACCAGTGAAGTGAGGTTAAAAAGTCGAGATAAGACGGTGAAATGTTTTGAAAGTGCGATCTGTCATTTAGTTAAGAAAGTAAGTTGTATTTTTAACTTTTTTAACGCTTATATACATCGATATCACCTCTCTCTCTCTCTCTCTCTCTCTCTCTCTCTCTCTCTCTCTCTCTCTCTCTCTCTCTCTCTCTCTCTCTCTAGCCGTACTCAACCACCGTCAACTTTCACGCGCTGCCGCCGCCCCCCTCACTTGACCTCCCCCCTTCCGCGCCCTTCCAACCCCCTTTCGCCCCCCCCCCTTACACCCCCAGTACTTCACCGGCGACCTCGAGTGGATCAGCGATGGTGGCAACACAGCGCCACACACACACACACACACACACACACACACCGCCGCCTCTCTATTCTGGCGCCAGAACTGCTGTTGTGTTTCGAAGCCTGATGATGGGTGTTACAATAGGCGGTCAGGTGTTACGACAGGTGACCTTCCTAACTTATGTGGATGGCAGGTGTTTGTATAGTCCTTCTTCGTATTCTATGGAAGTACGACAGGTGTGAGAACAGGTGAGGTGCAGCGTGTTACTCTGTGTTCTTCGTTTTCCTGTTTACTACTAACCTAACCTAACCTAACCTAACCAAAGCTAACCTCACCTAACCTAACCTAACATAACCAAAGCTAACCTAACCTAACCTAACCAAAGCTAACCTAACCTAACCTAACATAACCAAAGCTAACCTCACCTAACCTAACCTAACATAACCAAAGCTAACCTAACCTAACATAACCAAAGCTAACCTCACCTAACCTAACCTAACGAAAGCTAACTTAACCTAACCTAACCTAACCTAACATAACCTAACCTCACCTAACCTAACCTAACGAAAGCTAACTTAACCTAACCTAACCTAACGAAAGCTAACTTAACCTAACCTAACCTAACGAAAGCTAACTTAACCTAACCTAAGCTGACCTAACCTGATTATATATCCTTAGTTCTCCTGTTCGTTGTCTTACCTAACTTAATCCAACAGTCTGTCTTTCCGTTTTCCTGTCCATCTCCTAAGCTATCGTTATCAAGTCTAGCTTTACCCAACCTGGCTTGATCTAGCTTTTGTTTATCTATTCATGTCAAACTTAATTTCACTTTACCTAAATAACTCAATTAAGCTTTCGTTACCAAGTCCATCCACAAACCTAACCTAGTTAAATCTTTCTATCTATTCTTGTCCTAACCTAACTTTTTTTTTATTAACTTAACGTAAGTCCACCAAACTTGTTTTTTTTTTTTATTCATCGTTAATCTTGACTATGTAAACCTAACCTAATTTAACCTTCCTAACCCTCCTGGTATTACCTAACTCAACCAAACTACCCTTCATTCTCCTGTCGATTCCTGAAGTCATCACCACCCCCACCACCATCACCACCACCACCACCACCACCACCACCACCACCAACACCAACAACAACAACAACAACAATAACAGCAGCAGCAGCAACAACAACAACAGTTACTCACCCGATACACTGAAACTCGCGGCATTAAATCAAGTCACGTACCTGTGGAGAAAAAAAAAATTGTGGAAGTTAGTATTTCAGTTGTTATATACGATTCCTAACACCACCGCAGCTAAAACAATACGTATAAGGATGGTAGTAGTAGTAGTAGTAGTAGTAGTAGTAGTAGTAGTAGTAGTAGTAGTAGTAGTAGTAGTAGTAGTAGTAGTGGTGATAATAATAACAATCTGTAGAAAGTTCCGTCTTTTCCAAGATAAAATTTTCCTAACAACAACAACAACAACAACAACAACAACAACAACAACAACAACAACAAAACAACAGCAACAGCAGCAGCAGCAGCAGCAGCAGAAGAAGAAGAGGAAGAAGAAGAAGAAGAACAAGAAGAAGAAGAAGAAGAAGAAGAAGAAGAAGAAGAAGAAGAAGAAGAAGGAGGAGGAGAAAGACAACAGAAAAAGAAGGAGGCGGCAACAACAACAAACAAAAACAAGAACAACAACAACAACAACAACAACAACAACAAACACCCCACTTTTCATACACCCTAAAATTCACACACACACACACACACACACACACACAGTTCTCCCAGAAGTAGCAATTCCTGACCCACCCCCTTCCTTCCTTCCTTCCTTCCTTCCTTCCTTCCTTCCTTCCTCATCATCTCCCTTCCACCGCCTTCTACAACACGCTCCGAGTCTTAGCCCATCTCAACCCTCTTTAATCTTTCTCAAACCCCACCAAGCGTCTATCAGTGCCATTAAAACCAAAGCAACACATCTTTACGACCTCCTCACATCGTCCCCAAGGGCTTACCTTCGTACCTGCTCCCCATTAGATCCGTATGTTTAAGGTATCCGGTACAGTTATGTGTAAAGGTACACAAGGGACACAGAGAAATATTGTTCGTAGCAGTGTGTTGGGAATCAGCGTACCATCTTGATGACTCCAAAGGGATGAGAAATACACATACGCGTTCTCAATCAATCAATCAATCAATCACTCACACACACACACACACACACACACACACACACACACACACACACACACACACACACACACTAGAAGAAGAAGAAGAAGAAGAAGAAGAAGAAGAAGAAGAAGAAGAAGAAGAAGAAGAAGAAGAAGAGGAGGAGGAGGAGGAGGAGGAGGAGGAGGAGGAGGAGGAGGAGGAGGAGGAGGAGGAGGAGGAGGAGGAGGAACAATAACAACAACAAATAACAACGAGTAGTAGAAGAGGAAAAGGAAGAGGATGAGAAACAACAACAAAACAACAACAACAACAACAACATCAACATCAACGATGAAGAACAAAAGCAAGAAGAACAAGAAGAAAAAAAAAGTGGGAGGAGGAGGAGGATAATAAGACAATAACAATAATAAAACAACCCGCCAGTAAAACCCGCATCTTATTATTTTTTGTATCGTGTAAAACCAGAAAGATTCAAGCGCCCCCTCAAAAAAAAAAAAAAAAAAAAAAAAAACGTATATAATTTTCTTGTTTCGAGAACCCACCTTCACACCACGTGCCCCGAGACTGCCACCTGAACCTTCCTCCTTTGAGTATTATAATTTCTAGGCTCAAATAAAAAGCCATAACAAGACACTTACACCTCTAAGACAACATATATCTTGTTCATGTACAGTCGTGCCCTAAGTGGAGTACGTTTCAGATCTTATCAGTGCGTTAAGTGTTCACCCGCAATCTCGAGTCCTCTGATAGGCTGATAATCTTAGACAGTTCGTATTATAAGCATGAGATTTAATACAAGCAAGCCATGAAGCACAGTGGTTAGAGTGAGGTGTTACACGAGTCTGTAGGAGTAGTAGTAGTGGTGGATGTTGTGAGCGTTGTCCCTACTACACTTAATTATACGTACTGTGGGCTAGTACATGACTCGGTAAGGCCGCGCCCTGACAAGTCTCCCGAGCCAGGCCTTAAGAGCAGGGGCAGTACGGGGGGAGTCCCTCAAGGCTACCCACTACCCGCCGACCTTACATACTTGCCGGGCAGCTTCCCTTGCCTGTGTCCTGTCTATGATCCTATACAGTCACACTTCGGTACACACAAACAGCTAAGACTGAGAAGGAAGTGTACAGGGAGGTGTCTTATCGCCCACACCTTTCTAGCCTTCGCCAGCACCTCTGTAATGAAAGGGCGCGCCGAAAGTTTGGCCTAAGTAAGATGCAGTACATATAAGGCAAGTGATATTTACACGAAGCTCAGCCAACCACTCAACAAGAGGATATAACCTGCCCACCTCCATCTCTCCCTCCCCAAGCACCCAATGCACCAGCCCCACCCTTCTCTTTTCTCTCTCCCCGCCCTTATCACCGCGACCACTGTCACCCCCTTCACCTATCACGGGTACCCAGCATCCTTATTCTCAACGATATCATCCCTCAGTGTTTCTTCATTTCGCTACACGGCCACCTCTACGTGTTTGCCGGGACTGTGAAGGTTACTGCGGGAGAGAGTCGGTGGTGACGGCAGGGTGGTGGTGGTGGTGATGATGGAGATGGTGGGATGGTGTGGTGGTGAGGACGGTGTGGTGTGGTGGTGAGGGCGGTGTGGTGTGCTGGTGAGGGCGGTGTGGTGTGGTGGGGAAGGTGGGTGGTGTGACAGTGGTGTGGCGAATAAGGACTGGCTGTGTTTCAATAATTACATACAAATAAACATCATTGTTCTTAAAGGGTCAGTCCATGTAAGGAAATCAATATAATCCAGTGGATGTCATGACGTGACCAGGAGCCATTTCCATCATGACAGCAGGTTCTACAATTATTATACAACGGCGCCAAGGTGATGCAATGTCATGCCGGGGAGGCCTGTGCTCGTTAGCATCAAGGCTGCGTTTCGCCTCACCTGAATTTCGATGGGAAGACGTGATGCGATCATCGAAACGGGCGGGACGGGGCACTATAGACGGGGCGGACGGGGCGGACAGTGACCAGTGACGCGTGCGGGCAGCGGCCGCCTCCCGCTGTGCACCACTTCCAATGCGAATATCCAGGTCGCGGTGACCCGCGAAGGAGTGAGTGACAGTAGAAGAGATGTGCAGGGTTGAGGCGGACTGTGGTTCACTTAGAGAGCGCACCAGCTGACTCCGTCCTTCTGGCCCCACTCTAGGCCCCGACCCTGGCCCCGGTCCCGGCCCCGGGCCGTGTCCCCCCGTCCATCCAAGCATAGGTTCGTCTTCAGAGGAAGAACATGAAGACGATGCTGATGACAGACTGCTTGGGACAGAGGAGGAGGAAGAGGCCGGGGAGGGGGGAGGTGTGGGAAACACATGGGACTGAACACAAGCACCACAGCCACAGGTCCGGGACCCCTCACAGCCGGCGCCAGTTTTGGAGTGGTAGTTATAGCACATGGGGAGGTACGGCTTCAGCGTCACTATGGTACCGCCCCCGTCACCTTCAGTCGCCATGGGTGGAGGCGAGCCGGCGACGGGTTTGCGATCTTTCTTCCGGCGCTTCCGAGGTTTGATGATGCGGGGCAGGCAGTTCTCGGCATGGCCCGTGCTGCCCTCGTCGGAAGTGACGGACACAGCATCGCTGGCGGCAGCAGGGGAACCCTCCATCTCTGAGTTTCGCGGAGACCGCTGAGGGCCTCTGCTAGCCAGGATGAGAGGGGCGCCTTGCGTGTGGAGGGCCAGGCGGGCGAGAGGCAGCCGCTCTAACTCATCTCCGTTTTCAGGAGTGCCACTGCTGTCCGGGGCATGAACAAATTCACCGGGCTTTCCAAACCCTTGGTTCCGCTGTCCCCTTTGTTGTTGTTGTTGTTGTTGTTGTTGTTGTTGTTGTTGTTGTTGATGCTGATGCTGCTGCTGATGTTGTTGGTGCTGCTGCTGCTGCGGGTGTGTGTGGCGGTGGAAATGTGGCGGACTGGAGTGGTGGAGGTGGTGCTGAGGGCGACCCTGGTGAGGGCCTCGCATGGATCCGCGACGTGGCAAGAACGAAAACAGTGGCATCCCCGCCAGAGCAGAGCCGCCCTCCAGCATGTACCCCGCGGACGACTCCAGCGGCGACTCCTGACTTGAGTCCTGAGGCGAAGGTCGTCCCCGGGGGTGGCTGCGACCCCCCCGAGGCTTAGAAACAATGAGGCACGAGCCGCGGTACCTGTCTACGTCGTGCATGATGCCGCTGCTCCCCTGAGATCCTTCAATATCACAATAAGTAGCGCCGTGTTTCAATGATCACGACATGCTGGGCACAGTGCGTGCTGGCAGCCTCCCCCCGCCGCTGCTAACAACACTACACAAAGGCTCTAAGCATCATCAGTTGCACTGTGGGAAACAAGTCACGTGCAGACTAAGCGATTGGACGGAAAGAGCAACACCGCTCACCACCTGCTGCTCAAGGCACACTGAACGACGGTGGCTCAGACTGGCTCTGGCTGCGCGGCGAGGCCCAGTCCCGCAGCCCCGCACTTCCTCTTTCACCATACACTAAACTCGGCCATGCTCAACTGCCACACGCCGCCACCTCCTCCGCTCAACTAGTAATGCGATCATATACACACTCTGGCAGCACACATTCACATTATGTATTGCTGAATCTTCACCTATATTTACAAGGATATCCGTATCTACTAACTCACTTTTTGATCATTCTGGCAACACTCGCAGTGACATGGACACGCTTGTAACGCGACTTTCTATAGAGTCGTCAGGAAAGTACCACGGATCGCGTCGACGTCGCTGCACCACGGCAAGAAACACCACCAGTTCCGTAAAACAAAGAGAAACTTTTAACCCCTTGGTGGCACCTCACCTTGCTGCGCCAAACAGCAGTCGGGGGCGTAGCATGGCCCGCTTGTCTTCCCGCGCCCACTCTCTCACTCACACACACACACACACACGTCCCGCTGCACCAGGCACTGAAACTACTTCGCTACGCTCACAGCTCACACATACAACGAAACTGTGGGTGCGGTGCGGTACACATCAAACGATTCATGACATGACCAACAGAGAGAGGGAGGGAGAGAGAGAGAGAGAAAGAGAGAGAAAAATTTTTGCACCTAACATGAATACTATATTTCACTGATAGCAACACTTCCCTTGCTGGAGTCAGTTTTGCAGTGATCTCTATCAAATTTAATGGCTTCCTTTTACCCTCTTGCAGTATAAGCGCAATAGTGTACAATTCCTTTTACAATTCTTATTTTTTTCCCTTCCATCCCAAGTAAAGGTTCAGTTGTCGCTGTCACGCGTCTTCTTGTTTATCACCGTAACTTTGCATATTTTAATTGTTACTCTCATTGGTGATCTTTACAATCATTATTTTTATTATTCTTTTCATTATTACAGAACACAACTTGATATATATATATATATATATATATATATATATATATATATATATATATATATATATATATATATATATATATATATATATATATATATATATATATATATATATATATATATATATATATATATATATATATATTATCATTAATTATATGGCGAGACTTCTTACAGTAACCTCCACTACATATTTCAGAAATTACGTTCTGGCATCTATGAAATTACCCACATCGCTTATACAAGTGTACAGTAATCATGTATAGTTAGAGCGCTTTTGTTGTGATATAATTATTTTCGGTGTTACAGATCCACCCATTACTGTGAATATTGATCTTGTGACTTTTAAACGGAGCATAACCTGCGCTGTAATCATCATGTATATTTTGTGGTGTTTTTGGTGTCTGTTAAATCTTTCCACCAGAGACCGACGGGGGGCTAAGAGTGTGAATGATGTGTACGAGTGAGGTGTTTTGTTTAGGCCATCCCGTGTGAGATTGTTGGCTTCGTATATAGATCTGTATTCAGAAAATCTTTGCTCACTCACCATGACTATTTTCAAAGGCCACAGAGGTAATCAGCAGGGTTCCCAAGAGTCTCTCCTGTTGATACTGTAGAAATCTTGTTAATCTGTCACTGGAACCATAAAAACACACTTAGAAACCCGTTTAACTTCCACTAGAGCCTTTTGAACGTAGTGAAGGTGCGGCGCAGTGTGTCAAAATATGGGCCAATAAAGTCTAAAACCTAATCTCCTGCATTTCAAAAGATGAGCCAATTACAAGGGGTCACATTGAATTATCCTTATTATTCCCCTCCCCCACCCCTTGTTCTCAGTATCATTATTACCACGTCTGCCTCACAACTCTCTAGGGAAGCCCCATATGGGATGCCGATGTGGAGTTGTCCCCTGCGGCTTTGTCTGCAGCTCATAATTATGTAACTCTATCCCTGGTGCCACATTACTGCTTCCTTCGTCTGTCCCTTTGTTGCACACTACTTTTTTTTATTCATTTTTTTATTAACGCGATGTATTCTCTCTCTCTCTCTCTCTCTCTCTCTCTCTCTCTCTCTCTCTCTGAGGAGTTGTTTCTTGTAAGTCTTAATCTATTTTTTTCTTCTAATTTTATTTAAGCACGTTCTCTCATTTTTTTTCATATAATGTTCATAATTCTCTCTCTCTCTCTCTCTCTCTGAGGAATTGTTTCTTATGTCTTAATTTATCTTTTTCTTCTAATATCATCTAAGCACGTTCTCTTTCCTTATTTTTTATATAATGCTCTCTCTCTCTCTCTCTCTCTCTGCAGAATTGTTTCTTGTAAGTCTTAATTTATTTTTTCTTCTAACTTCACTTAAGTACATTCTTTCTTCTCTCTCTCTCTCTCTCTCTCTCTCTCTCTCTCTCTCTCTCTCTCTCTCTCTCTCTCTCTCTCTCTCTCTCTCTCACCTATACACAGCCTTTATTTCAACCATAAGCATGTACTCCATCAGCCAGTCACCAGCAAGTTCTGCCCAATGGCATTATCAGTGTTTGTGGATTGAATTCTACTTGGTAAACCTAAATTTCACTCTTACTTTAGCAGTGGTGTAGCACCTGGTGACCTACGCCCCTACCACTCACTCCGGCAAGCAGGCGTTATACCAGCCCTCCCAAGGTGATCATGTTAGTGCCCTGCCATTCACATCTTGCAAGCTTATTTTTTTGGTATTTTTTTTTGTTTATTTTAAATTCCTCACATTTTCTCCTCCACCTTTCACAAACATTCCCATTCACTTCCTTGCACTTCCCCTTCTAATCTTCCTACAATCCCCTACAACTTAACATCAACAAGTGGAGACAAGAACCCTGGGGCTTGGCAAGGTCAACCTTCCCATTGTACAGTCAACCCATCTAATAACCAGATGCTGTAGAATTTTCACTCTTTGCTCTCTTTCATGCCTATTATTAGCCAGAAGTTCTAGAAGAGAGTACTGGCAACATTCAGGTAAATGATCATAATATGTCTAACTCTGACAATCATCACTTCGACTACTTGTAATGAAGCTTCCACAAAACAAAAACTACCCTGTTCAATCAGTGATTAGTTTTAATCGTTTATAATCTTTATCAATCCCTAAATGATCAGTGAAGCAGCAATCTACATGTCAATAGAGCAAAGGATAATCCATACATATGTGAAAGAGATTTCTGTCTTATATAAAACAGAAATACTCAGGAATTTTAAGCATGATTTGGCAACACTTGCAAAGCCAATCCCTATGGCTACTTCTCTGCCCAGTCCACACGTCAGCATCACAGATGGAGCGTCTTCAACTGGTTTTTTGATGCTTGGGTAAATGAAGGCCATCCCCTAAGAGGTTCACACCCAGTCAAAAAAGGCTGACAAGAAGCACTCTCTAAAAAGAGCCAAGCATCATATTCGAAGGACAGACTGGGCAGCATCAATTAATGGCATGAGGCAAATATAGCTGCACATCAGTCAGCTCTAGCCATAGTCATAATTGATCAGACACACATACTGATCTGCAGCCACACAACCAGAGTTGAGATATTGTTCTTTTATCACAACTCACACCTAAACCACAGCAATCAATATCAAAAGAACAATAGTAATGAGATAGTGCTTTGGAATACAAAAAAAAGCAATTTGTAAAATAATCTTCTCCTATTTTGAGAAGGATACAATCAGTACATTTTACCAACTCCATGAATGAGAAACCTTGAATCTTGTGAGGTTCTGGAACAACACTCAAGAGTGCTAAAATAGTAACAGAGAATAATGATGGCTTAACATGAATACATAAGAGAAATCAAAGATTAAGGAGCACAACAAAACTAAAGACATCTTAACAACAAGCAATTCCCAAGTGGCAGGCATTTGATAAAAAAAAACATTCTCTCAGGATAGAGATATTTAAAGAAAACTGTTCTTTTTTCCATTATTACAACTCTTTAATATTTGACCAGGAATCATAAAACCAAAATCAAAAGTTAATAATTATTCTTGACATAGGTATTAATCCAAATTTTAAGCACCACTGTTCTTCCATGGGTCAAGATAGGAGGGCAATATACCAACTCCCTGGCTGCAGTGACACAGGCCAATGTGTGAATCTGCTTGACTGGCTATGGCTGTGGCCACAGCTGATGCACACAGCACTACCCCTGCTACACTGTTAATGAATGTTCCACTGACATTAGCATCATCTTTTATGTCTTGCATTCCTTCAATAACACTTGGTCACCCTCCTGTGGCATGTACGGGGGTCAAAAACTGTGAATGCATGATGCTGGTTGTGTGTGAGTCGAGGAACACAACAACAGAAGTAGCTTAGCAAGTGATACCAAATCATGTTCAAAACAATTTCCATTTTTAAGGCACTAATCCCTTTTACACATATCAGTCCACTGGCACACTTATGCGTCATCCATCAATTAGGCTTTCTTGTGTCACACATCAGACATCAGAACTCCACAGCTTTTCTTGCTTCCCATGGAGCTTTCATATAAGCAAATCCACAGTCCCACCAACCATATTTTCCAACAAACTACCATATTTGATGGTATGTAAGATAAAACACAAACAGGCACATTAGGTGTACATACTCCCATTTCAGCAGGGCATACTCAGGAAATGTTTTTAGTATATTCAAGCATGTTTAAAGCAAGTTATAGTAAATCTATTCTGTCCTGAGCATTTAGGCACGGCCATCATGGGGCCAATCGAGAACCTTTAGGAAAGGCGAGGGTATTCTTAGATCATCCTAGGTGCAGTGCAGGACAAGTAGATTTGGCAGGGAAGCAGAAAGCCGAATCTCCAAGGGGGCCACACCTAAATGTTCAGTACAGAATAGATTTACTATAGCAGCATATTATGAAACATGAACTGCACCAGAAAATATTGCAAAAAAGCATTTTAGAAATAGCAGAAAACATTAATGCATACAGTTTATGCCAGCTGTGTATAAACTATCCTTGGTTACACTTTTCCAGGACTTGGCAGTGGTACAAAGTGCATCTATGACATGATATAATAAACTGTTAAATCATAAAACTTAAGAATGAAATTACAAAAAGTTTAAGACTTAAAATCAATCTGAGAAAACTTTTTCCTTGGCAGACAAAAGATTGAGACTATAATAATAGCTTGGTTCAGGCAAATAACATCATCACTGCATCAGACAAGACAGTACCGACTACCTAGGGTAAAAGCAGCCTACAGTATTAAGCATCAGGGATAGCATTTTCTATGGGGAAGAGCATCTTATATGCCACCAAATATGGAAACTTTTCTCTTTCTACACATTTGCATCCTGCTCACACACACACACACACACACACACACACACACACACACACACACACAGTGGCCTCACTCTTACCTAAAACACCCAGTCTCCTTCTCATACAACCATCAACAACCACTACTTTCTTACCAACTCTTTTACTACCATTTTTCTCATTAAGCCTCCACACATCAAAGAACTAATTTACACAACTCTTTTCTACTCTACATCCAGTCTATTTCTCACTAAGACCTTGCCACACACCTTTCCAAGTATCCTCAACGAGATAAACCATATGTAAATGACTGTGCTTTTACAACAGGCTTTTACAATGTCGCATGCTTTGATCTCCTTGCCACACTTCCCTCAAGGGGCCCTTGGAAAGATAGAACCAAGAACCACCCTTGCTCACGTCACAATGCAAGAATATGACAAGAAAATCCTTATGACTTTCTTCTCCTTTAGCTGTTTCCCCAAAATCAGAGATTGGTGTCATGTATAAAGTAGTCTACTCCAGTTGTTTCTGGACCATGCAACTTCCTTTGTGACTCACATCCTTTACTGTTCTATCCTATCCTGCTTGTCAAATCTGTCATCACCAACACAAGTTTCCATCCAGACTGCAGTACCAACAAGCAGAAATCTTACCTGCTAAGTTGTCCAGCATGTAGGAAAGGAGCTTCAATGTCCCGTTGCTATCCGAATAAACAGCTTGAATTTCCATGGTGAGGGGATTCCCTTTGAGGCCAATATTTTGCAGATTAAAAAGTTTGCCTATTTCGTATGGCAGGACACGCAACTGATTATTGTTGAGCAGCAGTTCCCTGAAAAAAAATAACAAAGTATCTTTAATAAACTTCACATGTCATTTATAATCATACCTGTTATGAGAGACCGTATTAATCAACACATTCAATAGATTAACTACTACATCCTATTCACCACTAGATCAGGAAGTCTGTAAATTAATAATAATATAAGTGAGGTGCAATACTAATCCACTAATCATTACACAATTATAATTTAGGTATCTATGTATATATGAAGCTCACATCCCCCTTAAAAGCTAGCTGAGGCAAGGCATTTGCATATATACACACAAACATTCCCTCACATCATACCTTTAAGTTATGTTAGGTTACACTTAGGTCTGTAGGGGAGAAAGGACCAGTTTGTGCCAAACCACACTGCATAAGGATCAGTTGTGTAATATATCCAGCAATTTCTGAAGTAGGACCTGCTGGGTGAGTCAGGTATATCCTTGCTGCACTATAACAACTTCCAATCTCTGCATCTGGCCCAATCTCCAGGCCAAATGAGGGATAGATTATACAGTAACTAAAGCATATTCTATCTATAAAACAGTCTGACATCCCTGTAAAGATGACCAGCAAAGACAAGACAAACAAACAAACAAACAAACACACACACACACACACACACACACACACACACACACACACACACACACACACACACACACACACACACACACACACACACAAACTTACGAACATTACCTACAACTAAATGGATATTCATCTCAGCTCCTGGAAATCTACGGGGGGATGACAGATCCCCAAAATCACATAAGCATTTAGGTGAGTCACACAAGCAAACTGACCCTCCTGCAGGTGTGATCAGAGAGGATCTACCCTCTCCCTATTCCCTAAGAGATGAGAGTGATTTTAATATAAATTCAAGGGCAATTAATCTTACCTGAGACGAGTTAATTCACCAATTTCAGCTGGGAGGCTGCGGATTTTATTACATGACAGGTCAAGATACATTAGGTGTTCCAAACGAGCAATTTCAGCAGGAATGCGAGACAAACAGTTGTCATTCAGGTACAGAGATGTTAAGTGCTGCAAGGACCATACTGCTGGACTGATGTTTCGAATATTTCCTGAAAAAAAATCAAAGAAACATTAGCAAGTCAGTGGAATCTCGTGTCTTAATCACATAATGTATCATCAACATAGAGAAATCATATAAAATTTAAACAATGTTTTGTGCATGCTAAGAGTCCTGCACATCTAGATAGTGAACACTTAATTGGAATGCATTCACAGAGCAGTAAGACAAATAAAATGTATCATTATTTCTGTTTTCTATTGCATATTGTATTATCAATATCTGCAGTACAACTTGCTATACAGTAGCTGGCTTGCTTACCTGTTATCTCAAGTTCTGGCCAGAAAGACTTCTTGCCAGCACCAACCTCTTCCTGACCCATAATGGTGTGCGTCCGCACCCTGTGTGATTTGGATTCCTTTCCTTCCTTAGGAGTTCTTGACATATTTCACCCTGTAAAAAATTTCTACATCAGTGACAATAACAATAATACACCAAAATGTGTAAAAGTTCATCACATTGTGCTGGAAACCATATATTCAATGTCTTCCAGCCTCAGCATCTCTCCACCTAAAGTAAAAGCAACAGAGTGTTACCATTGTATGTAACATGAAAGTCACCCACACCAGCTGTTCAGCTTGCACTGACTGTACTGGTAGAATCAAACCCACCAACTGAATGCATACCAAACACAATAAATGGAGTCTGCTTTGTTACATTTAATACAGAAGGGAGTCAAGATGGCCTGAGATTTTGATAGGTTAAGTTAGTTACATAACTCTAATGGGGAGTGGATGGGTTCATTCCGGCAACGTCTGGTGTCACTTATGAAGAAGCAACAATAAGAAAATATGGAACAAGAAAATAAGTAACTGCTAAAGACTAGTTAGGCAGTACAAGGTAGCTCCTGATATGCACCCCAAGACACAGTCCTCCACACATGTGCACTCAATGCATGCTAAACTCCTGGTCTAGTTGAATATTTCCTATGTTGTATTACCCAAGCAGGATCAAAGTTCAAAACAACACAGCCTAATGGTGCTATACTGGATTACCATATTTAAGGTATGCCTTGTGTATAGGTTGACCATCTATACATATGAAGGGTAATAACCTCTAACATCTACCTAAAGAAAAATCTATTAACCTTGAGCATTATACTGGTAATTATTATAGTATTAAATCACACATTTTATAGGAATATGAGAGAGAGAGAGAGAGAGAGAGAGAGAGAGAGAGAGAGAGAGAGAGAGAGAGAGAGAGAGAGAGAGAGAGAGAGAGAGAGA
Organism: Scylla paramamosain; assembly: GCF_035594125.1. Taxonomy (NCBI): domain Eukaryota; kingdom Metazoa; phylum Arthropoda; class Malacostraca; order Decapoda; family Portunidae; genus Scylla; species Scylla paramamosain. The sequence goes on from NC_087168.1 coordinate 22,140,486, forward strand.
GAGAGAGAGAGAGGAACAAGGAGAGAGAGGAGAGGGAGAGGGGCAAGGGAAAGAGGCCACTAGAGGGAGAGAGAGTGAGCAAAAGGAAAGAGAGGAGGAGAGGAGTGTCTGGGTTACCCCCATGCAAGACTGCTGGCCTTTTACAAAGATGCTGATACCTTAACCAGATTTTACACAACCAATAGAGAAATAGCACTCATGAGAACCTGGCTTGTCATCTCTGTAGACTTGAAAAATATACCTTATTAAAGCAGCTCTCAAAGTGTTTAAAATATGAGCTTTAGACTGTTGGCCATCTACATAGTTATTTCATACTTCTGAAGTAGTCATGCCCTTACAGTGACTGGTATGTTGCTTGGCGTGCTGTTCAGTTCATAAGTATATAATTTTTAAGTGTTCTTCGTTCCATATGGTAAGGGTATGGTTGATGGTGATGTAAAAATATCATTATTATTATTATTCAGTTACCATATAACACAAGCCAACATATGGAGAAAAAATATTGTACTGCAAAAACCTAGTCGACTATTCCTTTTTCTATCTCTTTCTAAACCAGCAATTTCAATATCATTTCACTATTTATCATTAACCAATAGCAATACAACAAACCACTATTTCCGTGAGTATGACTATTTAAAGACCCCTTACATGCGTGGTACTTCAGCGCAGTTACCGCGTTTCAGAGGTTATCCTCGTCTCCTTTCGCCAAAACACGGAGGTGGGTCAGCTCGTCGTCCCGCCACCCACCCAAACAATCCCAGTCCAACCCGGCCTCCTGGGAAGTTACTAGGGTAAAGAGGGGGACTAGGGAAAGTCTCGAAAACGCGGGAATTGACTTGAAAATACTATAGGAGAAAAATGTCTTAGAATTCCCCAAAACATCGAATCGAAACATTAAAAATAACGAAAACTAAAATAAGAAAAAAAAGGGGTCCAAATTATAGTACCGTATCTATTCATTTGAGCGAGGAAAATGAAATAGTCACCTTAACTTTCACATAGATAACGATAATAATAGTACGTTTAATATCTGATTTAAAACACCTTTCTTCCCCAGCCTACCTACGTCTACTGACAAGGTAACGCCATTAAACCTTTGCAGCCCTCAACCCTTACCTATGTACATATATTTATCTTGCCCCCAGCGTCATACTAACCCTATCTCTCCCTAGCACATGTGAGGCAGGGAGGAGAGCAGCCCTGCCTCACCTACAGATGTGCTATGACAGATGAGGCCGAAGTGAAATCAGCTGATCCTCAAATAACCTTCGTAAACATTAGCAGGTTACGGCAGACAGATGTGTTCTCCTTATATTCCTCTTATTTCTCCTCTTCCCGCCCTTATTTAGCGTCTCCAAAAGTCCCTGGGTGTTCATAGTTACCTGCATTTAATATAGGGTCACTTTCCACGGAAAATCCAAGCTGAAATATTCAACTTTCTACCGAGTTTCTCTGTCCTTCCCTTAGCCACTGAAGAAACAAACAATCATGGCGGCGGGGAACCAATGGGCCGCCCCCGCCATGTTGCTGCCACCATCCCGCCACTGCCTCAAACACCCCAAACATACATCACTATCTCTGTCATCCCTTATTATCCACGTGGTTCTTTTCCAAATGGTTCTTTTCTACTTGGCTGATTCTCCTGGGGAAGTTTAACCTCTTAGATGTTTTCTCTTCTGCACATCTTTTATCTTTTCTTATCTATTTAGCTTTTAATCACTCGCCTTTATCATGGTTTCATTTCTATCACCTTTTATTACCCCCATAGTTCTTTCCCGGTGGTTCTTTTCTCCTGGCAGATTCTCCTGGGGAAGTTTGACCTCTTGGATGTTTCTTCTTGTAGACATTCTTTATCTTTCCTTAACATTTAATCACCCTTATGGATTATTTTTATCTCTATCAGCTCCTATTACTCCCGTGGTTCTTTTCCAATGTTTCTTTTTCTCCTTGACAGATTCTCTCGTTGATGTTTATTGTCCCAGATATTTCTTGTTGTGGACATCTTTTGTAATTTCTTATCTATTTAGTTTCCAATTACATAACTTTATAAGGTCCTCTTACTCCCGTGGTTCGATCTTTCCTCGTGTTTTTTTTTTTTTTTTTTCTTGACAGATTCCCCCGTGTCATGTTATAGTTTTTCCCTTCCAGGTATATCCCATTGTGCACGTTCTTTATCCCTCTTTAGCTATATATAACCCACTCACCCTTATAGAAAACTTTTACCTACTTTCCCATCTTCATGTTTAAGTCTACATTATTCTCAGCTGTCTACGTACTACCTGTACGTAGATGTTATTCTCTAAAGACGTTTCCCAATGTATAGTTTCTTCTCCCTTCCTTCTATGTAACTATTAACTTCATATGCTTCTTCCACAGTATAGCTAAGTTACCCCTGAAATACACCGCGAATACGAGAAATTGCTATTTAAAAACTCTTCTTTCTAATGCATTGTTAAATCATTATATGTTGCGCCTAAGCATCACACTAGAATGAAGCAGGGAGATAACTGCGCACATGATTGTAACTCGGTTAATCATTGCTCTTATCTTTATGAGCGACTGTGTTTCCTTCCTGCTGCTGACCTCTGGCTTGGTGGAGGCATGCCATCATTCCACTACTTCAAAATGCCCAAATATTGGTTACCTTTATCAAATAGGGAGGTGTGATTTCAGAGGAGTTGGGAGTGGGGAGATAGATGGGGAAAAAGAAAGAGATTAGCAATTGCTTTTTAGCGCAGTCCTCCCTAAAACATTTAATTTTGTGAGGAATTTATCAGTGTAAGACTTGATGCTCATTATCATTAGTTTCTATGATCTACTAAAGGGTATTTGCCTTACAGCCTTCAGAAATACATTTTTTTTTGGGGGGGGTGGGGGTGGGGGTTGGCATGCCTACTCTGGACCATCTCATCATAAGTTATCTTTCTTTTCAGTAATCATGTCTATACCTAGTAACTTCTTTCAGTAATTAGTAATTCTGGACATTTTATGCTGAATTTATATTAATGGTTAGTCAGTGGGTTCTCTACAACTTTTCTTGGAACTGCTTTAGAAAAAAAAATGTGGCATACATAAACAATTTTATTAACCTCAAATCAGCTGATAAAGCTTCTAAACACAACAATTTAGATTTTACTGATTCTTAAATCTGAGAGAGAGAGAGAGAGAGAGAGAGAGAGAGAGAGAGAGAGAGAGAGAGAGAGAGAGAGAGAGAGAGAGAGAGAGAGAGAGAGAGAGAGAGAGAGAGAGAGAGAGAGAGAGAGAGAGAGAGAGAGTCATGTAAGATTGATTTCACACATTCAACTTAAAATCATTAAAATTTTGGCTGTATGTTTCTAGGGATACAACATTTCTAATACTTTCTGTTATGGAATCCCATACAAAAATGTCTATGAAGTATGTTGTCTTGAGCTGAACTACTGAAATGGTGAGATTAGCTCCAGCATCAAGCTTATAGGAAAGGAGCAGCCAGGATCAAACCTGCACCAGAACCCTCAAGCTACACTACCAATTAAGCCACAATGTTCATCAAGACCCAAGTGAATTTCAGTTAACCTTGACTGTCACGTAACTACAAAACAAAGAACTCAAGAGACGGAAAAATTAAATCTGAATGCATTTCCAGACCGCGAAGGAAACTTGAAAGAACTGGATGCTGTTTTCTTGTCTACACTTCCTTCAGAAAGATTTCCTACCTTATTTGAATCAGAAGTACTTGTTCCTTCACTCTCACTCTCACCATGTTCAACTTTTTTGGTATCTAATGCACTGGAGCTTTCACTATCAGGCAAATCTGGATCTATGCCTTCTGCTGCTGGGCTTTTCTCAACACCACCTTGGGAGTGTGTTAGAGGCCCAGTAGTAGTGGAAGGGGAGTGGCTTGCTGACTTTCTAAGGAACATAGATTTGTCTGGAGCAGCACTGTGTTTCTTCAGTTTGGGTGCCTCTGTAAAAATAAAAATAAAACATTCAAGCAATTTTACTGTACTATATTTATCTAAATCTTCTTGATAAAAAAAAAGTATCATTATTTTACTGAAGATCTTACTCTTAATACACTGTGATTCAGTTATTATAATCTTTGATGGCTTGATTACTTCTCTCTAAGAAGTTACTGCTCTGACATGTGACTGATGCAATGAATTAGTATGGTCAGGAATGCTGTGTCAGGTGACTGAAGAAACAGGGATGATAAAAACTGATGTTGGAGTACAAAATAATACATGCAGTGAAAATACAGTACTTCGTAAAGAACTGAGGCCTTTTATAAAGCATGATATGAAAGTGAAGGGAAAGTACATTACAAAGAAACAAGTTCAACACATAAATTACCAGTTTTCATTTTGGATTCCTCTTCTGCCATCTTGGCTCGGTAATCGCCAAACAGGGAGTTCATCAGTTGCCTCTTTTTAACATGTGATGCCTTACTACTTGTCAGAGTGCGGTGTGACTTGGCCATGTCCTCTTCTGCAAATACATTTAAATATGCATGAGCCTTAAAATACATAACCAAGAAGCTATGCTGTGTTAGTCATCAAATTAAATCAATATATCTACAGAATTCTAAATTTGTGAGACAGCTCACCTCTGCATAACTACAAAATAAATGTCAGGTCACATAAATATAAGTTCAATCTATTAAATTTATAATTAAGAGTGAAATAATGTAACTGAAAAGTATAGTGAGATACAATATAATGTAGTCAGATATCATTTAGTATCTTCATACTTATTACTACTTCTTATTACCTAAATATAATTTTGTGCTACCTAATCTGAACTTTGATTTATCACCATTTTGTGTATCCACACATATTAATATGAGTTTTAGAATTCCACAATGGTAATAAGTTTATAATGTTAATACATACTTTCTTTGAGGGAAGTTTTCTGCATGGCTGCTTCTATTTGCTGCACGCACCACTGCAGTTCAACCTTAAACTTCTCCGCTGCTTCAACATCTTCTTCCACAACTTGGGGCTTTTTCTGGATTGCTTGTTTGTTGGGCAACTTTTGTTTACTCTGTGATATTAATAAATTTGTGAAATTGTGAACTATGTTGTCTGACTATTGAATATACATGTATGTAAATACAAGATCAAACTTTGCTAAGTGAGTGTGGGGTTTCATATCAAATTATATAGAGAATCATATAGAGAATTGCTGTCCCAGGCTGGCTGGACCCACGGCCTGCCACTACAACTTCCTGGTTATGCATTTCTGCTGCAGTGTTACCTCAATGGGTGGGCAAGACCAGCCAGGGACCCCAATTCTTCATGAGTGCCTGCTTGTACTTGTTACAGTTAGTTACTATGATCATTCTCTTCTAGAAAAATCATTAATATAAAATAACAGAATAGACATCATATTATGCTCTTATTAAAGAACATGAACATAACTGTCTCTTGTAACAGTCTATTTGCTAAGAGTTCACATTACAATTAGGTTAAGATTTACTGTACTATATGGAAAATATGATAATTATCAAACAATTATTTATCAGCATGACCCCTAATAGAAAAAGGATAAGAATCACTGCCAGTTATTAGCCTCCGTACTTGTGGTCTCCTGGGGGGCATGGCTCAGCACCTGTCCTAGCACCTCACAGCCAAGGGACTACAGCCTCCAGGGAGTGGTGGGTAGAAGTCTCGATGAGAAAACTTGATTCTGCTTGTGTTTAACTGCTTGAAGTGGTTCCTTATTCAAGAATATTTTTCTCACACGATGCTTGTAAAGGTTCAGTGCTCAAGGTGCCAAAGGTTGTTCTCGTCACTGGTTCACTGCACGTGCATTTGTTTACCCTTCACGCAAATCAGGAATTCGTGTTTTGACACAGCGCTGCTCCTTCAACGCACGAGATTATAAAAAGTTTTGCCTCACACACACACACACTAAGAACAGATACCAAGCAGTGTATTGAACATTGTTATTAATTATCTCTTTATCTGTTTAGCTAATTGTAGCAATATAAGTAGCACTTCTGCTGATGTCTTTTTTGAGGACTGACACCTCAGGGCCTTTTTCTTCGTTCTTTTCTGCTGCCCTTGGCCAGAGCCTCTACTACTACTAAACATTGTTATTTATTTAGTTATTTAGGTAGATAATCATTCCTTTCGCTTGTTCAGTAGTAATATATCTTTCGACTACTCTTTGGGGACTGGCACCTTAGTGGGCCGTTTTCTTTCAGCCTTTTTGTTACCACTGGCCAAAGTTCCTCTTAAATTACGATGTTATATACACATATATTTGTGGTCTAGGCAGGTCTAATGAGGCCCTGAAAATGGTGATTTAAAATTTTTGAGTGAAGGGTGTGTGTGTTATTAGGTGCTTGTAGTTTTGTGTGGAGGAAGAGAGTTGTCTTTAGAGGGCAGGCTGTGGCTGTCCCCTTGTGTTGTGAGACACAAAGGGAAACGTTCAGTGAGGTCACAGCTGGGTTTAATGATAAGTTCACAGCACCCCTTGAACAGTGCTTTATACCTCACTGTGAGTAATTATCGTTTCGGCAGATGCCTACTGCCTCCTCCTCTGGCTTTCATTATATAATAGCACACTCCTAGAAAAGAACTGATCAAATTAACAAAGTATATCATAAAAAACACATTTGACATTCTCTTATTTCAAAATTACATCAAAGAAAATGTATGTTTAAAAAGTTGACTGTTACATCTTTCTTTTGTTGATATTTTGTCTCTGCAGGTGTTCTTTAATTAATTACAAGGTATTCACGAGGGAAGGAAGGAGGGAGGGAAGGAAGAATGAAAAGGGTTAGTGTTTATGAGAGAGAGAGAGAGAGAGAGAGAGAGAGAGAGAGAGAGAGAGAGAGAGAGAGAGAGAGAGAGAGAGAGAGAGAGAGAGAGAGAGAGAGAGAGACTGCTTATCACACCCATTAATTCCTAGCCTCTCTCTCTCTCTCTCTCTCTCTCTCTCTCTCTCTCTCTCTCTCTCTCTCTCTCTCTCTCTCTCTCTCTCTCTCTCTCTCTCTCTCTCTTATAAATGATATCTATGTATGAATGTATGTACGAATGAATGAAGATTTTAGAAGATGGAAAGATAAGCGAAAATAAGAAAAGAGAAGTCATTTTTTTCCCTGGCCACGAGAAATTTGCTAGCAGTCATGTGTGGCCAGGGGAGAGTTGTCCAGGGTAGGCTTGGTCGTCATCAGGTTTGGCCAGGATAGGTTTGGCCAGGGTAGGTTTGGTCGTCATCGTCAGGATTGTCCAGGGTAAGTTTGGTTTGTCATCAAGTTTGGTCAGCAGGTTTGGCCAGGGGAGATTTGGCCTTTTAGTCATCATCAGGTTTGGCCAGGGGAGATTTGGCCTCCGTTTAGTCAATATCAGGTTTGGCCAGGGGAGATTTGGCCTCCGTTAAGTCAATATCAGGTTTGGCCAGGGGAGATTTGGCCTTTTAGTCATCATCAGGTTTGGCCAGGGGAGATTTGGCCTTTTAGTCATCATCAGGTTCGGCCAGGGGAGATCTGGCCTTTTTGTCATCATCAGGTATGGCCAGGGGAGATTTGGCCTCCGTTAAGTCAATATCAGGTTTGGCCAGGGGAGATTTGGCCTTTTTGTCATCATCAGGTATGGCCAGGGGAGATTTGGCCTCCATTTAGTCAATATCAGGTTTGGCCAGGGGAGATTTGGCCTCCGTTAAGTCATCATCAGGTTTGGCCAGGGGAGATTTGGCCTCCGTTTAGTCAATATCAGGTTCGGCAAGGGGAGATCTGGCCTTTTAGTCATCATCAGGTTTGGCCAGGGGAGATTTGGCCTCCATTTAGTCAATATCAAGTTTGGCCAGGGGAGATTTGGCCTTTTAGTCATCATCAGGTTCGGCCAGGGGAGATCTGGCCTCCGTTAAGTCATCATCAGGTTCGGCCAGGGGAGATTTGGCCTCCGTTAAGTCATCATCAGGTTTGGCCAGGGGAGATTTGGCCTCCGTTTAGTCAATATCAGGTTCGGCAAGGGGAGATCTGGCCTTTTAGTCATCATCAGGTTTGGCCAGGGGAGATTTGGCCTCCATTTAGTCAATATCAAGTTTGGCCAGGGGAGATTTGGCCTTTTAGTCATCATCAGGTTCGGCCAGGGGAGATCTGGCCTCCGTTAAGTCATCATCAGGTTTGGCCAGGGGAGATTTGGCCTCCGTTTAGTCAATATCAGATTTGGCCAGGGGAGATTTGGCCTCCGTTTAATCAATATCAGGTTTGGCCAGGGGAGATTTGGCCTCTTTGTCATCATCAGGTATGGCCAGGGGAGATTTGGCCCAAGTTTAATCAACATCAGGTTTGGCCAGGGGAGATTTGGCCTCCGTTTAGTCAATATCAGGTTTGGCCAGGGGAGATTTGGCCTTTTTGTCATCATCAGGTATGGCCAGGGAAGATTTGGCCCACGTTTAGTCAATATCAGGTTTGGCCAGGGGAGATTTGGCCTCCGTTAAGTCATCATCAGGTTTGGCCAGGGGAGATTTGGCCTTTTAGTCATCATCAGGTTTTGCCAGGGGAGATCTGGCCTCCGTTAAGTCATCATCAGGTTCGGCCAGGGGAGATTTGGCCTCCGTTTAGTCAATATCAGGTTTTGGCCAGGGGAGATTTGGCCTAAGTTTAGTCAATATCAGGTTTGGCCAGGGGAGATTTGGCCTTTTTGTCATCATCAGGTATGGACAGGGGAGATTTGGCCTTTTAGTCATCATCAGGTTTGGCCAGGGGAGATCTGGCCTCCGTTAAGTCATCATCAGGTTTGGCCAGGGGAGATTTGGCCTCCGTTTAGTCAATATCAGGTTTGGCCAGGGGAGATTTGGCCTCCATTTAGTCAATATCAGGTTTGGCCAGGGGAGATTTGGCCTTTTTGTCATCATCAGGTTTGGCCAGGGGAGATCTGGCCTTTTAGTCATCATCAGGTTTTGCCAGGGGAGATCTGGCCTCCGTTAAGTCATCATCAGGTTTGGCCAGGGGAGATTTGGCCTCCGTTTAGTCAATATCAGGTTGTGGCCAGGGGAGATTTGGCCTTTTAGTCATCATCAGGTTTTGCCAGGGGAGATCTGGCCTCCGTTAAGTCATCATCAGGTTTGGCCAGGGGAGATTTGGCCTAAGTTTAGTCAATATCAGGTTTGGCCAGGGGAGATTTGGCCTCCATTTAGTCAATATCAAGTTTGGCCAGGGGAGATTTGGCCTTTTAGTCATCATCAGGTTCGGCCAGGGGAGATCTGGCCTCCGTTAAGTCATCATCAGGTTTGGCCAGGGGAGATTTGGCCTCCGTTTAGTCAATATCAGTTGCGGCCAGGGGAGATTTGGCCTTTTTGTTATCATCAGGTATGGCCAGGGGAGATTTGGCCCACGTTTAGTCAATATCAGGTTTGGCCAGGGGAGATTTGGCCTCCGTTAAGTCATCATCAGGTTTGGCCAGGGGAGATTTGGCCTCCGTTTAGTCAATATCAGGTTTGGCCAGGGGAGATCTGGCCTCCGTTAAGTCATCATCAGGTTTGGCCAGGGGAGATTTGGCCTCCATTTAGTCAATATCAGATTTGGCCTGGGGAGATTTGGCCTTTTTGTCATCATCAGGTTTGGCCAGGGGAGATCTGGCCTTTTAGTCATCATCAGGTTTGGCCAGGGGAGATCTGGCCTTTTTGTCATCATCAGGTTTGGCCAGGGGAGATCTGGCCTTTTAGTCATCATCAGGTTTGGCCAGGGGAGATTTGGCCTCCGTTTAGTCAATATCAGGTTTGGCCAGGGGAGATTTGGCCTTTTAGTCATCATCAGGTTTGGCCAGGGGAGATCTGGCCTCCGTTAAGTCATCATCAGGTTTGGCCAGGGGAGATTTGGCCTTTTAGTCATCATCAGGTTTTGCCAGGGGAGATCTGGCCTCCGTTAAGTCATCATCAGGTTTGGCCAGGGGAGATTTGGCCTCCGTTTAGTCAATATCAGGTTTTGGCCAGGGGAGATTTGGCCTCCATTTAGTCAATATCAGGTTTGGCCTATGGAGATTTGGCCTTTTTGTCATCATCAGGTTTGACCAGGGGAGATCTGGCCTTTTAGTCATCATCAGGTTTGGCCAGGGGAGATTTGGCCTCCGTTAAGTCATCATCAGGTTTGGCCAGGGGAGATTTGGCCTAAGTTTAGTCAATATCAGGTTTGGCCAGGGGAGATTTGGCCTTTTTGTCATCATCAGGTATGGCCAGGGGAGATTTGGCCTTTTAGTCATCATCAGGTTTGGCCAGGGGAGATTTGGCCTCCGTTAAGTCATCATCAGGTTTGGCCAGGGGAGATTTGGCCTCCGTTTAGTCAATATCAGGTTTTGGCCAGGGGAGATTTGGCCTCCGTTAAGTCAATATCAGATTTGGCCAGGGGAGATTTGGCCTCTGTTAAGTCATCATCAGGTTTGGCCAGGGGAGATTTGGCCTCTTTGTCATCATCAGGAGATTTGGCCTCCGTTAAGTCAATATCAGGTTTGGCCAGGGGAGATTTGGCCTCCGTTAAGTCATCATCAGGTTTGGCCAGGGGAGATTTTACCTCCATTTAGTCAATATCAGGTTTGGCCAGGGGAGATTTGGCCTCCGTTGTCAATATCAGGTTTGGCCAGGGGAGATTTGGCCTTTTAGTCATCATCAGGTTTGGCCAGGGGAGATTTGGCCTTTTAGTCATCATCAGGTTTGGCCAGGGGAGATTTGGCCTCCGTTAAGTCAATATCAGGTTTGGCCAGGGGAGATTTGGCCTCCGTTTAGTCAATATCAGGTTTGGCCAGGGGAGATCTGGCCTCCGTTTAGTCAATATCAGGTTTGGCCAGGGGAGATTTGGCCTCCATTTAGACAATATCAAGTTTGGCCAAGGGAGATTTGGCCTTTTAGTCATCATCAGGTTCGGCCAGGGGAGATCTGGCCTCCGTTAAGTCATCATCAGGTTTGGCCAGGGGAGATTTGGCCTCCGTTTAGTCAATATCAGTTTTGGCCTATGGAGATTTGGCCTTTTTGTCATCATCAGGTTTGGCCAGGGGAGATCTGGCCTTTTAGTCATCATCAGGTTTGGCCAGGGGAGATTTGGCCTCCGTTAAGTCATCATCAGGTTTGGCCAGGGGAGATTTGGCCTCCGTTTAGTCAATATCAGGTTTTGGCCAGGGGAGATTTGGCCTAAGTTTAGTCAATATCAGGTTTGGCCAGGGGAGATTTGGCCTTTTTGTCATCATCAGGTATGGCCAGGGGAGATTTGGCCTTTTAGTCATCATCAGGTTTGGCCAGGGGAGATTTGGCCTCCGTTAAGTCATCATCAGGTTTGGCCAGGGGAGATTTGGCCTCCGTTTAGTCAATATCATGTGTGGCCAGGGGAGATTTGGCCTCCGTTAAGTCATCATCAATGTTTAGTCGCCATCAGGTTGGTGGCTTGGCAGGCAGGATGCTCCAACACGGGAGCGTGGCACTGCCCCTGTGGTACTTTGCTCTTCTTGGCGCGCCAGAGGCGGGCCTGCTCCCGGCCCTTCCGGGCGGCCTCGGCTCTGCACCGGGCCACTTGCTTCTGCACTTCGGTGAGCTGCTGGGTCTTGCTGTAGTCAAATCGTTCTCCGTAAAGTACCATTTTTAATCTTGATTGTTTTATTTAATGATCGAAAAGACAACTGAAATGGCAAAGTGTGAAAAAATTAAGAAAGAGGATGAAAAGATAGTGAAGAGAATAAAAGATAAGGGAAAGTATAAACACAGCAAGATAACAAAATGAAAAGCACTAAACGAACACAACCAAGAAAACAATGTCAATCAAATCAAACAATAATACGAAAGACTGAAAAAAAAAACACTTACGTGAACTGTGAAAATAATAACAAATCTTAACTATAAGGATCTCACGAAGACACTGAAAGAAACACAGCCCCTCAGAAAACATCCCGCTGTGTGTTGAGGGAAGGAAACGGAGAGGAGGGAGTAAACAACGTCAATTCCCGATGAGATGACGAAAACACGCTTGGTAAAAAAGACACGCACATCACAAATAGGCTTCCGGCGTCTTTGGGTCTCGTCCTCCTTCGATCACCCGCCATCAAGCGCCTTCCTTAATCGGATTTTGAATTTCTGGCGCGACCTTTGAATCCTTAGGGAAGGAAATAAGTGTGCTGCATCAAGATCAAGAGCAGAGACAATACAGGGCAAGGGTGTGTGGCAAGGTAGAGGCTAACAACGCTCCGTCATGTCAATAGAGAGAGAGAGAGAGAGAGAGTCCCCTGGTGTAGGAGTCGCCATGATGATTTTAAAATTTTTGAGTGAAGGGTGTGTGTTATTAGGTGCTTGTAGTTTTGTGTGGAGGAAGAGAGTTGTCTTTAGAGGGCAGGCTGTGACTGCCCCCTTGTGTTGTGAGACACAAAGGGAAACGTTCAGTGAGGTCACAGCTGGGTTTAATGATATGTTCACAGCACCCCCTGAACAGTGCTTTAGACCTCACTGGGAGTAATTATCGTTTCGGCAGGTGTCTACTGCCTCCTCCTTTATGCAGATGACGTAGTTGTTATGAATGAATCGGCAGATGAGCTTCAAAATTTGTTGGATGTGGTGGATGGCTATGGTAAAGACTTTCGAGTAAGGTTTAGCAGTGAGAAAAGCAAAGTAATGATTGTGAATAGGTCAGAGGATGAAAGTAATGTGGTATGGAGACTTGGAGAGAATGAGTTGAGACAGATGCAAGAATACAAGTACTTAGGGATGTGAATGAGTCCTAGTGGGTGTGCAAAGGCAAAGAATGAAAAGATAAGTCTGGTAAACCAGTGGGTAGGTCGATTGGGAAGCGCGGCAAGGATGAGAGCAAGTAAGTGTGATGTGTTGAGAGAAGTGTGGAAGAGTGTGGCTGTGCCATGTATAATGTATGGTATGGATGTGATTGCATAGAATAAAAGTGAAATTGATAAGTTAGAAGTGGGCCAGAATAAAGTAGCAAGGATGGCACTGAGTGCACCGAGGTGCACAGCAGTTGAAGCCTTGAGAGGTGACATGGGATGGAGCACCTTTAGAGAAAGACTCACAAAAGCCACACTTAGGTACAAGATTAGGCTTGAGAGAATGGATGATGCAAGAATAGCAAGGAAGGTGTACCTGTGGAATGAAAGTGGAAGCAAATGGAGGAAGAGATGCATGAAAATGACAGACAGGAATGGATTGCAAGTTGTGTGGGCGATAAGAATGGCAGGGAGGAATCAAAATGAGCGTGAATGGATGGTAACAAGAGGAGGCAGAGTGGGAGCCGAATGGGATGTGAGAAAATGGAAGAATGAGATAGACAAAGAAGTGAAATGTGTGGGACTGAATGAATGGAAGAATGAAATGGAAAGAAAGAAGACCCTGGAATGGTACAAGGAGAAAGAGACCCCGAGTTATGAAAGGTGGTATGATGGAAGCCTGGGCGGTGATCTTCTCTTCAGAGCGAGGGCACAGTGTATGGATGTGAATGCAAGGAGTTACAGGTGGTCTGAGTCCCGCAGCAAAGTGTGCCAGATGTGTGACATGGGAGAGGATGAGACGGTGGAACATGTGGTGCTGGAGTGTGTGAAGTATGCCAGAGACAGGAATGAGATGATGCAAGTGATACTGACTGAGTTAGGGTATGATAGGAATGAAAGAGTGGAGAAGACAGGAAAGGAATGGATGGTGTTGTTGCTGGGACTGTGTAGAGAGGCGAATGAAAGGATGATTGAGGCGGTGAAAGAGTTTCTGGAGAGAATGTGGCGTGCCAGATGTATGAACAATTAGGATAGAGGATGCTGTTTGTTTCTTTTTTTTTTTTTCTTTTCCCCTCTACAGGAGTTGCCGATCTAAAGGCCTGGCTCAGGAGTGATCCTGTGCCACCTGTACCAACAAGATCAAGATCAGAGGCACCGTTATGAAGGCAGGACTGGGACACATCATCACAACAATCATAACAATCCTCCAAACACGAGATCACGGTCTTGCAATTGTCAGATGAGCCTATACATTTAGTTAATGGTATTCAGAGACAGCACCTCCTGCCTTGCCGACTAACAGCATAGGTAAATAACTGTTATATCTGTTGCCAGTAATGCTGGTTCATGTGTGGTTATCATGGTGACAATGTAGCATGTGAAGTAAGGTGCCCTACAAATATTGGGTAATTGGCATCTATCTTAATGGTGGTTCAGTGACTAGTTGTATGCGGACGTATGAGTGGATGGATAGATGGATGGGTGGATGGATGAGTGGATAGATGGATGTATGGGTAGGTGTATAAGTTGATGGATGGGTGGAGGATGTATGACCAGGTTAATGAATGGATAGATGGATAGGCGTATGATTGGATGGGTGAGTGGATAGGTGGACGGGCGCATGAGTGGATGGATAGATGGACAGGCGTATGAGTGAATGGATGAGTGGATAGGTGGACAGACATATGAGTGGATGGATGAATGGATGAGCGGATGGATAGATGGATGGATGGATGGATGTATGAGTGGATGGATGATGGATAGATGGATGGAATGATGAGTGGATAGATGGGTGCAGATCATGGTAACATGGCATTGGGTGGGTGGCAGGAGGGGTGTTTCCTGCCAGTTGATTGGGTGTGGGAGGAGGCAGGAAATGGGGGGGAGCTGGTGGGAGAGAGGGGGGAGTCTCAGCCAATCATGCATTTGTTTAACTCTAGCTTAAAATATAATCACAGCATCAATTTACATCTTAACCATCCCATCCTGTTAAAGTATATTTATATATTTTTCTTTCAGGATACACTGCTCATAGTTCTGCAATGGCTGGAAAAACTCTGAACTTCAACGTTGGAGTGCTGGGACACGTGGACAGTGGCAAGACTTCCCTCGCCAAGGCCCTGAGCACTGTCGCCAGCACTGCGTGTTTTGACAAGAACCCTCAGTCCAAGGAGAGGGGCATTACCATTGACTTGGGCTTCAGTTCCTTTGTGGTGGAGGCACCTGAGCATGTACAAGCTGGTGGATATGAGAAGCTACAATTCACACTGGTGGACTGCCCAGGTCATGCCTCTCTCATCAGGACTATCATTGGAGGAGCTCAGATAATTGATGCCATGATGTTGATAGTGGATATAACCAAAGGCATCCAGACTCAGACTGCAGAATGTCTTGTCATTGGTGAGATTCTGTGTGATAACCTTCTTGTGGTTTTTAACAAAGTGGACTTGATACCCCAACAGAAACAAAAGGCTACTATTGAGAAAATGACAAAAAGGATCCTGCTCACTCTTCAAAAGACAAAATTTGCTAACTCAAAAATCATTGCTGTATCAGCCAAACCAGGAGGTGCAGAGGCATCTGATGAAAGCCCCATTGGAGTGGAAGAGCTTATAAAGGCAATGCAGGAATCCTCATACATTCCAAAAAGAGACTCTCTGGGCCCCTTCCTGTTTTCAGTTGATCATTGCTTTAGCATCAGAGGACAGGGCACAATCATGACAGGAACTGTGCTTCAAGGCATGGTGACTGTTAATGATACCATAGAGATTCCCAGCCTAAAGGTGACAAAAAAAGTGAAGTCAATGCAGATGTTCCGACAGCCGGTGGAGAAAGTGTCACAGGGGGACCGTGTAGGCATCTGCGTAACACAGTTCGACCCAAAGCTGCTGGAGAGAGGTTTGGTGGGCAGTCCAGGTGTTATCAAGACAGCTTTTGGGGTTCTTGCCCGAGTCTCCAAGATTTCATATTATAAACTTCCAATTGAAACTAAAGCAAAGTTTCATATTAGTATTGGTCATGAGACAGTCATGGCAAGGGCATCATTTTTTCACACAGAAAACCAAGAAAGTGCAGGAGAAACATTTGACTTCAACTGCACATATAAGCACCAGCAAGAGCTCTTTGCACCAAAGCATGAGGATGGTACCACCTCTCACCAGTTTGCTCTCCTTCAGTTTGAAAAGCCAATTCAGATTACTCCTAATTCCTCTTTGATAGGCTCAAAGCTAGACATGGATGTGCACACTAACATGTGTCGTCTTGCATTCAAAGGAGAGCTCCTGGAAATATTCACTGAAAAGAATTATCAAGAGACTCAGCTGGAAAGAATCAAGGTCTATAAAAACAAAAGCAAGGAAGGACTGGTGGAGCGAATGGCTAATGAGAATGAAATCATTGTCAAAAACCTGCTCAAGAAAGACACTAATAGCCAGCTCTTTGTTGGTTTGAAGGTAAAGCTCTCCACAGGTGAAGAAGGGATAATTGATGGAACATTTGGGCAAGGAGGCAAGGTGAAAGTAAGAATTAGTAGTGGCCTTCAAGACACCACAAAGGTCCTTCTGCAAAAACTCTCAGCTGGAAAAAAGAAAGGCAAGAGTGGCCAGGAAAACCAACCTTCCCCTGATAACAGTTCAGAACCTGTGAAAGTTATCCTCAATTTTAAGAAATATGTATTTAGCAACAGTAAAAAAATAGTGCAAACTTGATTACCCATGTATGTGTACCTAGATTATTTTGTATGCTGTGTGATCTTTTCATGTTCCTTGTGATAACTGAATATGTGACCCATTTTTGTTGTTGTTTGTAAAGCTATTGTGAAGTTTTTGACAAAGTTTTGATACCTTTCATTGCTAAATAAATTGGCTGGGTGAAATAATTAAATGTGGCTTTAATATGATACTTCATCTAATGATATTCTTGCATCAGATACAGCATTTATACTTGATGTAACTGTAATAAAACTGCAATTGGTACCTAAGGTATTTCCTGTACCATGTGTGACTGTTTGTTAGTTTCTTGGCAGATAATTGACAAGACAAATTCAAAGTGTTGATAAGACAATGCCAAAATAAAACATGAATATTGATCACTTGCACACACACACACACACACACACACACACACACACACAAAGCAAGAAAAAATAAAGGGTACAAGTAAAAGATAAAAAGCATCAGACAGTTCCATAATTACTAACCAGTCAATTACAGACACATAACAACCATAATGTGTTCAATTCTAGTTGACAGACTTTTTTAGAACTACACAAGACAAAGGAAAGATATACTTGAAGCAACAGAAAAATTTTCTTCACAGTACACATGAATAGATAGGAATGAGCTTTTTCCTTTCTGTTTATGTCTCCCATCTGTCCTCTGGTCTCAAAGGCTTTTCATGCTTTCTTTGGTATCTGAAGCCATTCATTGTATGGGCATGAGAGAGAGAGAGAGAGAGAGAGATACACTTTACAGGTAACTGCTTTCATTTGTCTTCACCCATGAATGTACAGCTCTCTTTCTCTCTGTCACACCAACACAGCACTCATCTCCATCACTCCTCTCATTGCTATCATCACCATCTGTCCAAGGATCTTCATGATTTTCTAATATTTCAGTTAAATTTTCTACATCAAGATTATCTCCCTTCCTCCTTCTACATGTATTGTGACTAACTTCCCCTCATGCACTCACATACATTCTCTCTCTCTCTCTCTCTCTCTCTCTCTCTCTCTCTCTCTCTCTCTCTCTCTCTCTCTCTCTCTCTCTCTCTCTCTTTCAGGATCTTACAACCTTATTAGTAAACTAAGATTCTTCACTAAGCAACTTACTCTATTGCAATGTTCAAATCTAGCATAGGAGAAAGGAGAAGGCATTTACAGTTTTAAACAATCATTAAAGCATGATTTATTAATTATATTGAATACAAACAAGAAAATATGAATAAATATCTATATTTTAATAATATCCAATAACCTAATATATCATATAAACTGAAGATTAACAGTACTAAATAAATGTGGGAATCATTTTGGAATAATTTGTTTGTATGTGTGTGTGTGTGTGTGTGTGTATGTGTTTGGTAATTCATAATGTATTACACATAAAGGATTTGAGTTTAGCTTATGATATGTGTGTGTGTGTGTGTGTGTGTGTGTGTGTGTGTGTGTGTGTGTGTGTGTGTGTGTGTGTGTGTGTGTGTGTGTGTGTGTAAAGTACAATGTATAAATTCAACTCACTCACTCAGTCCCTTTAATCTCTTCAGGAGATTTCTCCACCAAGTTTTGTCAGCTGTAATTTACAAAAAAAAAATGTTAAATGGTAAATAAAAAGAAAAGAAAAGTGAGAGAGAAAAAAGACATCTTTTTTACAGACCATCTCATACATCTAAAATAATTTCAGAACTAACTTTGACCCCCTCTAGAGTCTTAAGTCCATACTCCCCTATAGCTTACCACAGTATCTCTGAAGTGCAGGTGCAACACTTAACTAACTCACCTGATCAAGGAACTGCTCTGGGTTGACCACATCAGTACAGCCGTATATTATTCTCTTGTTACTGGTCCCAGATTTCTTCTTTGCGTAGCTCACCAAGTTTCCATACTCCATGTAGTTTCCACCTCCTACTACCATCACCACTGCTTCCTGCAACAAATACACAACACCCGATAAGTGTTAGATTTCTTGTGAGCAGAATATTCTATTGTAAACATTAACATTGTTGTTTTTGTGATAAATTTTACATCTCATTCATAACAAGGTGGTGGACAGGACTCAAGACAGCAGGATAGCCAGCACACAAAGTACAGTCCCCTCCACTTCCATATCCACCATTTAGTATTGCCAGCGTGTGAATCGAATGCTGTGAACTGCTTGCTTCTGCTTGTATCCAAAATAAATCCCACCAATCCTCCCACCACCCTCCCACTTACTCATGCTGGCTGGAATGTACTGAATCATGTGGGGTGGTTTACAGCAGGCAATTCACATACCGGCAATGTTGAGCAATAAACATGGAAGTGGAGGAGACTGTACATATAGATACATTAGTACATTCTAAATCCAGTACTCCATTTCCATATCCAGTCTGCTGCAATGTTTCATCTAATGGCAGACTTAACAGCACCTGGAATGGAGTGCGGGTGCGAGGGACGGCTCCTGAGGTGTCTCCAGGCCGCAGCAGCTTTGGGTCAAAGTATCGGTACTCCTTCTCCTCCTCACTGTTTTTGAGTTCCATTAGATGATCGACTATTCTTGTAAGTGGAAGTTTCTGTGGACAAAATATAACAGTCATGTTTGAATGATGAAGACTATTCCTTAAAACTTCAATAATTTTGTCTTTATAGAATAGTTATGTGTCAGAAGCTGTAGTCTTGCAATCCATACTTACATTTTCCTTGAGTACAAAATTGACCCCTTCCACTACTAAGGCTGATCCTTGATTCATAAGTTTGGAGAACATGGAGACAGTCTTGGCCACTCCTCCTGTATATTCTGACATACCTCCACCAGCTGTCATCTGTTGGCAAAATTTTAGTTATTTGTCTGAAGCCAAGCAGGATTCATTTTAAAAAATCTGAAGCAAGTTTTAGCAAACATATGATGGAAAAATGAACAGTAAATGTGAATCTGCATGTCACACCACCTTCATCAGAGACTTCCAGCGTTTGAGGTACAGGAGAGCTTTTGTATCTGCATCTGCCTCAACTAAGGCAGTGGCATAGTCATTGAACTCAGCATCTGTCATGTTGGCTGCACAGAGGTACATGATGAGGAAAATTCTCATTTTGTCCTGAGGACTCCCACATTCTGGATCTTTAATAATCTGCAGAAGGAAGGAGTTATACACTGAAACACTAACTGAGATCAAAGTCTTCCATTACACACACATATATATATATATATATATATATATATATATATATATATATATATATATATATATATATATATATATATATATATATATATATATATATATATATATATATATATATATATATAACTGACATATGTGTTCTTTAACTCAAAACTTCATAATGCAAATATACCTTTTCAAATAGATATAAATATTTACTTCAAATTCATGAAAATACCTCACCTCAAGCAAAGGTCGTTCCAGGGTAGCTCGGCCCATTATTTTTTCTTCTGTCTCAAAGAAAACATCCAGCTTTCGGGACTTGATGCTGTTTAGTAATGCTGTTATGAAGAAGATGAAGCACAATATTTAGTACAAATAACTAACTTTCATTTCAGTATGCCAGCTTACTCAAAAGTTATATATTCATAGCACATAGTGAATGCTGCGCTTCCCTCAAATGAGCTGAAATCCTGTCCTGCAGATTAACAAGAAAGCATGAGTCACCAAGTTACAAATCCATCAACTCTTATATACAAATAAACTCCATTATGAATTACTTTTAACTTACCCATAGCAATGCTCATGTGCTTATCAATTTCTGTCTTTTTCTTTATCAACTCTGGCAGGGAAGTGATGGCAGATGTTAACTTTGCAGTATTGTCACTCAAAAGATCAATGGCATCATCTCCAGGCAGATCAGCTTTTAGTCCCTTAATATGAGACTCTGCTTTCTTGTACTCTTCCAACTCTGCCTCTACTGCTGCTGCAACATCTGGGAAGGCACTCCCTAATGGAAGGAGAAAAACAGGAAAGTATAAATTTCTATATAAAATTGCATTTCCACCTCTCTGGTGGTCTATTCTAATATAACAAAACTGCATCTACAAATACCTTTATGAGTGGCCCAAAAGTTATCCATGTCATTCAGATCATATTCCTTTGTCTTGGAGCGTGCAGTGGGATGAGCTTGGTCCTGTTCAACCAGGGTGATGCGGTTGAGGCTGAGGTTGAGCACATCGTGGGTAAGAGCCTGGTATGTCCATGTGTGGTGAAGAGGTGTTGCCAGATCCACATTACGATCAACCAGAACCAACAGCGGCCTCTGAAAACTATCCAAAAAGTTGAACTCCAGTGAATTATGACATAATTAATGTCAGAATTCTGATTTATATTGATTATTTACCCAAATATGTCAAGATGCAGGAGGAGAGGGATGAGGAGGAGGAGAAAGGAGAATTAATGTGAATGATTCTATTTCACAGACTAAGCATCATGGATATGGTGCTGATAAGATGAGACTTTTTAGTAGCCATAAATTTTCAACTATTAGTCAAGACACCTGTGACATGGAGTGTGCACAGCACTGACACCGAAACCTAGAGTTCTTGTGGTGCTGAGCCCTAGAATTGACTGATAATACCCACACACAGCAAGAACAATGATGCAAAAAAACCTGTACCTCAGTTGACCTGCAGCAAAAGTGTCTGTTCCAAGTCCAGTGAAGAAGGAGTTACGCGTGTCCCTTAGGTTCTCTCGCAACTTTTTGTCCAGACGTTCACCAACACTTTCTGCTGCATTTCCCCGCTGACACCGAATGATTGGCACCTGACCTGTGACATGCACCTGTCAGCACTCAGGGGTTATGAACAACTACATGGCTGGAAATCTAAATAACCTTGTTGATTTCTGAATATGAGAAAGGGATGAGCAAAAGTTTCAAAACAAAGAGCAAACTTGGTATTGTTCAATGCCTCAAAAAATCAATTCCTCTATCAACTCAACAAACCTTCCAGACAACTATCTCCTCTTCTTCAATGACACTCAACTGTCCCCCTTTACTACACTGAACATCCTCGATCTTTCCTTTACTTATAATCTGAACTGGAAACTTCACGTCTCATCTCTAGCTAAAACAGCTTCTATGAAGTTAGGCATTCTGAGACGTCTCCGCCAGTTTTTCTCACCATATCTAGCTGTCTTCTACCGCTATTTTCACGCTAACTGCTCTTCTGATCTTGCTAACTGCATGCCTCCCCTCCTCCCACAGCCTCGCTGCACAAGACTTTCTTCTTTCTCTCACCCCTATTCTGTCCACCTCTCTAATGCAAGAGTTAACCAGTATTCTCAATCATTCAACCTTTTCTCTGGTAAACTCTGGAACTCCCTGCCTGCTTCTGTATTTCCACCTTCCTATGACTTGAATTACTTCAAGAGGGAGCTTTCAAGACACTTATCCTTCAATTTTTGACTACTGCTTTGGACCCTTTTATGGGAGTGGCATTTCAATGGACATTTTTTTTAATTGGATTTTTGTTGCCCTTGGCCAGTGTCCCTCCTACATAAAAAAAAAAAAAAAAAAAAAGGAAAAGGAAAAGCCAGTGCTACTCACCCAAATTCACAAAGACTGAAAACAGACTATCAACAATTGAGTCCATGATGATGTCAATATCAGAGTCCTTCACATCACCACGGTTGACAGCTGCAAAATCAAATACATTAATATCTTACAACAAAAAAAAATAATAATACAAGCACACACACAATTTATAAAACAAGAAAATTAAAAATATCAATCTACTTCAACATCCATTTACACTTCCCTTTCACAACTTAATTCCTACAAAAACGAGGGATGCTACTTGAACCAAAGCTACTCACCATAGTAAGAAAGAGCTTCTGAGCCTTGATGTTTTAGTGTGAACATATCTTCTTCCAGGCTGATGAAGTTCACATACTGATCATACACCTGTGGACAAAGAGATGACATGAATTAACATACAAACACAACATATGGCCTGAAAAATGT
Organism: Scylla paramamosain; assembly: GCF_035594125.1. NCBI lineage: Eukaryota > Metazoa > Arthropoda > Malacostraca > Decapoda > Portunidae > Scylla > Scylla paramamosain. The sequence continues at coordinate 22,162,830 of NC_087168.1, forward strand.
AACATAATTTCGGACACTTCTCAAAGCTGTTCAAAATGTTAATGGAGGGATTACTTCAAGCATTCAACTTCAACTCCTCCTTCACCTTCTTTATGCTGGCCTGGCATCCAGCCTGCAGTGCTGCTAGTGCCAGATCCTCCATCTTCTGTCGGCTTATGGGGGAGATGAAGTTGAGATAGTAAGAGGAATAAAGTCCGTCATTAAAGTCCTGGCCAATCCTGATCAGATTCTCTTCAGTAGGCTGACAGAAGTATATGGCTGGCACATCTGGCACTTCCCCCCTCTCACTATGCAGGAGCCTGGGGAAGGAGCACCAAATAAGGATATAACCCACACACACACACACACACACACACACACAGACACACATCTTCAATTATATATGTCAGAAACAAACTAAGTTAGAGCTAAGACGTCAAAATAAGCTTTTTAGAATATTACTTTAATTCTATGTGCTTTCATCATTCACAACCTCAGACTAAGTATCAGTAACAACTCACATGTGCAGCGTGACACCCATCTCTCTAAGTTCCTTGACAGAGAGGAGTGGGGAGATAATGTCCTGGCCATGCTTGTCATATATGAGCACTGAGAAGGTTGTCTCGCTGGCCACTGAGGTGCTTCCCGTGGCAGCGTTCAGGTTTATCATACGCCGCAGAGAGGCTGCAGAAATACACATTCAGGATGATATATAGACAAAGGTTATATGGATTATGGGAATAACCTTAGCTTAATTTTCTGGCACGTACCACTTATTTCTCAGCATGAGGCTTTTTTTAAATCATGGTCTACACAATGAAAGGATCAACAGTGAAATTAATGAACTGAATGAATCTAAACCTAACCTAACATTAGCCCTCAGCCCTCAGATGAAGACACTGTTAGTTCAATACTATCCACTTTCACCTTTAGAGACACCCCCAAAACAGCAATGAAGGGATCAGCAGTGAAGTTAATGAAGTGAATGAATCTAAACCTAACTTAACCGAGCTCTCACATGAAGATACTGATGTTATTTCAATATCATCCAATGTTACCTTTAGAAACATCCCCTGCCCCTAATATCCCTCTTATCTTTCCCTATCCTTACAAATCTTTATGCCTAGTGAGGATGCAGGATTTTCAGATAATTGGGGGGAGGGAGAAAAACAGAAATTTGGCTTCTGAACTGCATATAACCTAACATTTCATGATGTCCGCAAAGTAGCATTGGTCCTGGTGATAATAACTCTTCTATCATGTGTTGTTACCCAAGAACATAAAAAAATACATAAGGAAAGATGCTAATGACCGTGTAAGGAGGAAGCCACTACTGAGGTGATAATGCTGCATTCCTACATATGAGACTAACCAGTATCTAAACAGCAAGATATGTCAATAATAGTGCAGATGGATATGATAATTCTTCTGTCATGTGCTTTATATAAGAACAAACTATATAAAAAGAACACTGCATATAAGAACACATAATTATATGCTAATAAATACAATAAGATGTTACTAATGATTGCCTGAGAAGAAAGTTACTGACCAACTGATAACACCACGCCCCTACAAGTAGGATTTACCGATACCTATTAGGCAAGGTATATCAATACATACATCTAACCCCGAAATATACAACTTAGGGAAGTAACATATGAATAATAATAATAATAATAATAATAAATTTTGAGAACTAAAAACGTCTGAAACCTCAGCTGGATTCACCTAAGCACGGCTGAAATATATTAAGGCATAAAATTGAAAGCTGCTTCACCCTCTTGAGGCTTAAATGTGTAAATTAAAACATGGGACATAGGTTATAAATTACCTATCTGTTTTTCCCTAAGAGACGAGGCCATTGTTTGTTGACGTGGAGGCGGCGACCGTCTCCACCCAGGGACGGTGTGGAACAGTCAGGGAGGCGCTGCCGGCCAGTCCAAATTATTGTACAGCAATGTGAAAGTTATGGCATTTTCCTATAAATTATGGCATTTTGTATGTATGAATTATAACACTACACAAACACTTCCAAACTCACCAAAAAAAAAAAAAAAAAACACTTATTCCCGAAACACCCCACATCATCCCAAAATACACCGAAAACACCCCATAGCATCCCATAATACACCCCAAACACAGCAAAACAATCAAAACCTCCCATAACACTCAAAATACACAAAAAAAAAGTAAAAACCTAAAACACATGTAAAATACTCAAAATATATCCAAAACACACTTATAATCGACCTGCTTGTTTAATTGCTACCTTTTCTTGAAGTGTTAACTGTGAAAAATTGAGTTCTTTCAATGCAGAAACCGTCTTTGCTTCTTGTGCCATTTTGCAAAATACTGCTAGGCCTACCTGGGAAAAGAAAAAAAATACTATTTTATACGATGTTTGTGTGATTTTACACCATCTATGATAATCAAGATTGAGCACAAGCCACCACTGATCAATAATATTTTAAAATCATCCCTGACAAATTGAAAAACGCGATCGAAAATAAAACCAACGCAAGAACACTCACCTAGCCACAACAACGGCCGAGACAAGACTGCGCTGGATGCAGTCCACACTTCCTCATTGTTTTGCAGTATTTTTTTTATTTTTTTTCATATAAACATATGAGAATTGGTGTTTTCATGTGAATGATAGTCAAACATAAATAAATTAACATTATTTTCGTGAATCCTAGAAATCCACTGGGGGGGCTGCAGTCTCGCAGTCCCTATTGACGAGCCGCCACTGCTCCTAAATACACTGACTGTCGCTTAACCCAACCAGCACACAAACATGGACTGCCGGCAAAGTTAACATGTTATCAAATAATATATAAAATAATATAAATTTCCTCGCTTTGCCACCCCATACGTAATACCCATCGCCTACCCACACCTAATCCCCTTTATGATATAACTTCTGGCTTCCCCACTCACCACCCAAAGCACCTAATGACGCTGTTGTCTGTTCGTTACAATATTACTAAGTTACGACTGTTGAGTGACCCCTCATCTCCCACACACACACACACACACACACACACACACAGTCTTAACAATTATGTAATTTTTCGTTAATTTCATCATAGTGTGAAGAAGTAGGAAGGAAAGGGAAGGGAGAGGAGGACAGGATAGAGGAATAGAGAAGAGGGAGGAGGCGGTGGGGAAGAGGAGGGAAGAGAAATAATAGGAGGAGGAAAAGGCAGAAGAAAAACATAGATAAGAGTATCTACACACACACACACACACACACACGTATCTATAAACAAAGAAAAAGAATGAATAAAACACTGGCATCATGATATCCCCTGCTTCTTCATTACTTATCAGAATACTTTAAAGGTAAGAAGCAACAGGTACCAGTATATTCATTTCACCTGATCATGGTATGCCGGGTGAAAATTTGTAAAGGAAAATAAACTACAAGATTTTAGCAACAAACGTGTATTTTTACGAAACATCACACCACAGGAGATTTACGTAATAAATAACACACACACACACACACACACACACACACACACACACACACACCACGCACGGTGATTTTTGGCAAAGACAACATTATACAGAAGCACGAATTGCCTGGATAAATATAAACCACTTTATTCAGTAAAATGTTCGACTATTTCTGTATGACTTTTTGCACTGTTAATTATTATACATGGTCTATTGTCAGGTAAACTTCAACTAAATATGATAATGCAAGATATTTCTAAAGAAAAAAAAACTGCAGAAGATACTTTTACGATTATAAAACTGATTAAACTTCATTCTTTAGTGAAGCAACAATATAAATTACATGTTATATATTAGATATGTAATGCGTCATAATATATATGTAATGTAGCTTATGATTACAATACTGGAACATCTGCTATGCTTAATTTTACGACATAGCAACAAAGCTTTTTTTGATATTGCAACATCTACTCAGCTTCATTTTATAACTCATATTACAACACCTGACTTCATTTTGGAACGGACATTCCAAATGAGCTTCACTTCATAGACTGCAACATCTGCTAAGCTTCACTTCATAACAAATATAGCAAGATTTTCGAAGCTTCATTATGAGACACATCATAATCATCAAACAAGCTTCATTTCATACTGCAGTAACAAATCTAAACACAGCACAATGTCAAAACCGTGCAGAATATTACATTTCACAACAGATACGGAGTGTGGCTTATAATTACCACCCAAAAAAAAAAAAAATAAATAAATAAATACAATAAAAAAAATTCTCATGGTCAGTTATGCAATCCTTTAATTACTAATGACACCTTTTAGTTCGTTAGTTCGTTCATCTCTTACTTCATGCAGGGACTACCACGCACAGACCACCAGCTGGATTTTTGCAGTGTCCTTTGTGTTCCTATGTTCTTATTTGAGCAAGGAAAAAAAACATCAAGCAACTAATCTTTGTTTGCTTTCATGGTGTCTTTCAAAATTGTATGTTACGTGAACGATCAAACTATAACTAGAGGGTCATATAAGTTAAAGGGATTAATGCAGTCTTCACCTAATCACCTTACATAACTTACTGTACTACCGAACGAAACGCCATAATGCGGTACCTCATAATGCCTATGATAGCAATGCCCGTAAAGGTAATGGTTAAGTAGAAATGCGACCCACAGCAGCTGTTAATGGAGAATCTAGCACCCTTATAGTGTCCTTATAGAGGTTTTGATGCTTTTTAAGAGGATTAGAGAGAGAGAGAGAGAGAGAGAGAGAGAGAGAGAGAGAGAGAGAGAGAGAGAGAGAGAGAGAGAGAGAGAGAGAGAGAATCGATTCAAATAAGCTCGCGGTCAGAACACATACACTTTGCCTACCACGTAACGAAAGTAATAAACAATAGTAATAGTAATAACAGTAATAATTCCCTGTTGATTTTAAGTGAGTAGTAACTAATGCCACTTATAATGTACTACTATGTTCACCTTCCCACCAAGACAACAACAATATAATGAACGTAATAATAACAATCTTAACAACGATGCACGTTTCCATTTTCCCTTTTGCCATCATCACCATTAGCATCTTAGTAGTAGTAGTAGTAGTAGTAGTAGTAGTAGTAGTAGTAGTAGTAGTAGTAGAAGTTACACAGTTCTCCTCATTATCTTCCCTTACTCATCCACCAGACAAAACTAGACTCAGTAAATTATTCATGAAAAGAAATAAATAAATAAATAAATAAACACATAACACAAAATATCCATTGATGCAACAGACAGAACACAAAGCAAGAATAAACAACAGCAGACGTGTTGGCTCTGATGAGGCTGTTCGTGAAAAAAAACAATACTGACCTAAATTGAATTGGGTAGAAAAGTAAACATGAAGAAGAGGAGGATTACAACGCATAACTGAGAAAGACTATTAGATCCTTTCTGGACTATCTGATTGCACTACTCCATACTACCGAGAGACGAGAGGATTAGGATATACAGACAAGGAGAAAGAGGAAGAAGATTACAAAGAATAACATGAAAAAGACTCCTAGATCATTCTTAGGCTCTCTGATTACACTACCCCTCACTAACTGCCAGAAGAGATAGAAGAGGCATAAAATTACAAAAGGGAGATTATAAAGAACAGCAAAGAAAGACTCATTCTAACTAGGCTGTGTGATTTCTCTAGTCTACCTCAACTAACAGAAGACGGGACAGGACAACTCAGCGGAATGGGTGGGTGATGGCAGTGACGGGAAGAGCGGAGTCAGTATGGTCGATGCAGTCAGTCAGTGAGGTAGGAGGTGGAGGAGGCCCGCGAAGCACTGGACCCCATGTGATAGAGCGAAGGCGTTGGTGGCGTCGGGTCAATTTGCTTTGTGGCGCGCTTCTTATGCCATAGGTAGCTCCACGCCATCAGCATGACCAACTGCGCCGCCAGGAACAGCGCGCCGGCCACCACGACACCCGTGAAGGAGGAACAGCTGCCCTGCGCCTCCACGGACACGTTCTCCTGCCTTTGCTCTGCTGGGAACTCAAACTTGTCGGTGATATGCACGGACTGAACCACGAGCACGTCAGCCTCCTGGACCTGTGGGCACGAGGGAAGAGGAGGGCTTAGGAAGTGTTGAGGGCTGGTGAGGGAGGATATTAAGATACGTGTTTTCATTTAGGCCAAGAATGAGAGATGCGTTGTGTTGCTACCATGTAAACGGTCTGCTACTCTCTCTCTCTCTCTCTCTCTCTCTCTCTCTCTCTCTCTCTCTCTCTCTCTCTCTCTCTCTCTCTCTCTCTCTCTCTCTCTCTCTCATCTACCACCACAGCTTACCTCTCTCCTCTTCCTCTTGCCGAAGGAGTCACTGGAGCGCGAGAACCCATCGAAGCCTGGCACATGGCACTGGACAGGTTCGCAGTGGGGTAAGCAAGGCATGACCAGCGCGCGGAAATGCACCACCACGGAGGAAGGGAACTTGAAGGCTTGGAACGGAGCGAGGAGGACCTTCCCGTTTCCATTCAGCTGCTCGGGGAGAGAGGAACGTGGATATTAACTGAATGGAAGAGGAGTTAGAGCTGCCTTTGTCTATCATTTACTTCCTCTCAGATGTTTAGCAGTAGGAAAAGTAGATTATGAGGGAAAAGAGATAGGGAAAATGAGATGGAGGGCAGGAGAAAATTTCAAGGGGACTTAGAAGGTGCATAAACTCATTTATACTAAAAAGAAAAGAGTAGAAAAAGGAAATGCGAGGGAGGAGAGAGAGGGGGGGGTGAGACGGAGAGGAGAGGACAAGAGGGGGACTTAAAGAGCACATAAACTCACTTATATGGAAAGGAAAACGTAGAAAAGATATAAAAAGGAAAAGAGAGAGAGAGAGAGAGAGAGAGAGAGAGAGAGAGAGAGAGAGAGAGAGAGAGAGAGAGAGAGAGAGAGAGAGAGAGGGAAGAAGCGGATGAAAATTATGAAAATAACCTTACCCTACTAATTTTCAGACTCTACCTGTTTATATCTCGAAAAAAAAAAATCCCAAGTGAAATTAATGAACTGAATGAATCTAAACCTAACCTATAGTCCAATTAAGATAAAAAAAAAAAACCTAAGGTCATTTCAGTACTAACTGAGAGTACATGAAGGGGACTTGGAAGACTCACAAACCCACCTATATAGAAAAGAAACTTTGAGAGAGAGAGAGAGAGAGAGAGAGAGAGAGAGAGAGAGAGAGAGAGAGAGAGAGAGAGAGAGAGAGAGAGAGAGAGAGAGAGAGAGAGAGAGAGAGAGAGGACATAAAGATGACTTAAAGGGCTCACAAACCTACCTGTACCACCTCCTGCATGATGGTAGGATCAGTGGGGCAGCCGTCACCGTCAATAAGCATGATCTCAGAGTTGTCCTGGCCGTCCGTCGCCATCAGATGCCGCACGAAGATCTGATAGGGCGATCCTAGATCCGTAATCTCGAAGCGAAGGGCAAGGTTGTCCCCGACCTGGCAAAAAGATGGGTGGCTGAGTGTGTGTGGCTTGAGGGGGTGAAAGGAAAGGCGATGGGATGCGAGTGAATGAGGGTTCTTTTCTCCTCTTTCACAGTTCTTTTCTTTCACAGTGAGAGTTGAATGGAAAGTGTGAGAAAGAGAGGAATGAAAGGAAATATCTCACTGCTGTACGTCAACTCCTCCTCCTCTCGCCCTTCCATAGCACAGCTCATATGTGTTTCAGAATACAGCGGCAGGTTAATTAATCATCTCTACCCGTAGCTCGTTCCCTCATTTGTACTGTTCTCGTGAGAGCCCTAAGCGTTTCACATTACGAGGATCAGGTTAATTTACTAACTCCTACCTCATTTTCTCACTTTCCTTTCTTATTCGGCATGTTTTTCCACTATTACTAATCACTCGGAGTAATTTTTTCTCGATCTAGAGTCACCTCCAAACATCACACTCGGTAGATACTGCTAAACCTACTCTTTTCATTCCTTTTTTCTTTCTTTCATGTCAGTCATAAAAATTTCACTGCTTTGTGTGTTGTGAACTGTTAAATATTACAGCGGAATGCCTAGTGACCACTCCTAAGCTCATTTCCTCACCTGTGCAGTAGTGACATCAAACCCGGTGCCGTTTGTGACCCGCATCACCACATTGGGCGAGTCCACAACTGTTTCCTCGTAGAACTCAGTCCTGTTCACGTCGCTCCTCACTTCCAGTCCCGAGAGGAGGGAGTTGGTGACAGTCTGGTTCTTGATGTCATAGTGACAGTGAAGCACCAAGCCCACGTCCGCTGAGGTCACTATCATTTTGTGGTGCTGTGTGGTAGAGAGCGGTCGTGGTGAGTAGATGTAGTGGTGGTGTGTGGGACAAAGTGAAGAAAGGATAAGATGACAGTAGTGGTGTGCGGGAGAGAGCAGTCGTGATAAGATTACACAGAATTACAGATACACCAACCACAACAGATCTTGCAGTCTCCACGAGATGACCTAACTTACCAGTAGAAGAAAAAGACAGCAAAACAGAAACCTCTCTCCCCACTCTCTACTCCCTCCAGCAGAGCCGTACAAGTTACAGATTGGGTAATACCTTGCTGGGTCAAAGAATTAAAAAGCCGCAGAAAATTTAATAGGAAGGAATGAAAATAGATGGAATGAGATGCCCCCCTTTCCTGGAGGCGAAGAGGTTATTCTCTGTAAGTGGTGGTGGTGCGTGGGAGAGTAAAGAGAGGATCAGGCGGTGATGGTGGTGATAAAAGGTAATGGTGCTGGGATGACGAGGAGTTGAACAAGAGAAGGTTGGATAAAAGTAACTGATCGTTGGTCTTGTGGTGAGCGGAACGGTGGGAAGTGGTGACGGTGGTGAGAATATGATAGACGAGAATGAAGGAAAGGTAGAAAGAGGAAAAGGAAAGAATAAAGAAGGAAAGAAAGAAGAGAAAGATGACAAGTAAAGAAAGGAGAAAAAGAAAAAAATGTGGAAAGTAAAGAAAGAAGGAAAAATGAAAGAAAGGAATAAATGAATTAAGGAAGGAAGGATGGACGGCAATTCTGAGCACATTGTAATATCACTACCATGAGGCACCTGTCACCTGTTTAATTTTAAGGCATCTGACATCTGTTCAAACACACGTAAGTGACACCTGTTTAATTTGAAACACCTGACAGACACCTACTTAAACTTGCTGCACCTGGATTACACCTGTGTACTGGGAGACCTAACACCTTGAAACACCTGACAGATACTTGGTTAAACTTGAGGCACCTGATAAGAAACCTTCTTAAACTTAAGGGCCATGACAACTGTCCAAACTCACCTGGATGACAATATTGCTGGTGAAGGTGGAGGCGGGATCCTGCGCCACGCCACACTTCACGTCATTATACGGCAAGGTGATGCTAAACTCGGTGCTGGAGTTCACGTCCACCCTGCAGGAGTTAGGGCGATCCCTGGAGTAGATCTTGCCGTCGAAGATCGAGGAGGTGACGATGTGAGCGAGCATCTCCGTGGCACGACACTCCACGGACACCTGCGAGTGTTGTGAGGGTTAGTTGTGGTGGTGGTGGTAGTAGTAGTAGTGGTACATGTAGTAACGTACCGTACCGTAGCAACAATGGAAATAACATCAGCAATAACTATACTACTACTACTACTACTACTACTACTATTACTACTACTACTACTACTAATAATAATAATAGTAATTACAATAATAATAATAATAATTATAGTAATAATAATAATAATAATAATAATAATAATAATAATAATAATAATAATAATAATAATAATAATAATAATAACAATAATAACAATAACAGTTCATTGCTAAGAGAAATTTAAACAAATAGACAGTTAACTCTCTCTCTCTCTCTCTCTCTCTCTCTCTCTCTCTCTCTCTCTCTCTCTCTCTCTCTTACACACACACACACATCCAATTCAACCTAAACCGCCAAAACGTTATAACACTACCCAGATCTAATCCTTCCCTATCATCTTCCATCACCCTCAGTTCGCTATGCCGTCGCGCACTACCTATCCGTCACCTGTCCACACTTCCTTCGCCCCCACACGTACTTGGTAACACGCGTGCCTCTCATAAGTGGTGGAGTTGTCAAGCAGAAGGTAAGGCTCCTGAATGTGGGCGAGAGTCGACGAGGAGTGGTGGGAAAGACGGCATATCTTCTCTCCAGCGGACATGAAGTCGAAGGAATAACAGGTGAAGCTGGCTTTCATACACCTGTGAAGGGAAGAGTGGTTAGTGTTTGTGAGGGAGAGAACGTGTGGGTATGACAAGGTGAGGGATGTTGTAAGGAGCCATCAGGCCTTCACGTGGCAGTCTCTGAAGTGAAGGAGGAAAGTGGGATGTAATTTTTACCATTTTGTTTTATGTTTTAATAAGTTTCGATCGGTTTTCAATAGTATTTAGCTCTCATCATTCTATTTCATGCTTTTTAATCGTATTCCCTTCCCCTATACACTCATAACACCATTCCCAATCCTCCCTCACTCACACACACTGACTTAACCCGCCTTTTTATTCCAAACTTTTCAATCCAGTTTTCCTTCTTTCATCTATTCTTATCACCCTCCCCAACCCTCACGCATTCACGGACCGACTGACTCGCTGACTCACGCATTCATTCACTAAAGTACTCACTCACCTCTCCTTGCACTCTTCTATGGTCTCCAGATCCTTATACACAGCGTCAACAGTCTTCAGAATCTTGTTGCGCAGCTTGGTAAACTCACACATCTCATGCAACTTGGGCACGCACGCCACCTCGGCATACACAGCCCCGATGGACATGTCAAGGAGCGGCCTGCGTCCTACCATGTTGCGATTCACCTTTGACATGACGCATTCTTTTGTTGTGTTGTAATACGTGATGGACCTGAAGGAGAAACAGCGACCCCGTATTCAGAAAGGCTTTGCTCTCATCTTGGCTATTTTCGAAGGTTGCTTAGATGATTAGTTAACTGGGTTCTCAAATGCTTCAGGTGAAATAAAAGTTACGAAACTGGTAACAGAAATAGAAGGAAGGGTAATGATTATTATTATTATTATACCCCTCAGACAAAATAGAAGTCACAAAAATATTATAAGAGAAATACATAGATGAAAGAATGATTAGACACACAGGCACAATGGAAAATCAACAGTGCCATTACTAAACTTATAACATACACATCTGTACTAAACTAGTTCTGCAACCTTTGGACAAACTAGTTATCATGAAAAAAAATAAATGTGAAGTCTCTCTCTCTCTCTCTCTCTCTCTCTCTCTCTCTCTCTCTCTCTCTCTCTCTCTCTCTCTCTCTCTCTCTTTACAGCGCCACAAAACCACTGCACGGCCAGCTTATCGCCCACACAGTTACTTGAAGCGCCACCACCCGAGGCAAGCACTAACCAGCCGCTCCTCGGGTGGGGCGGGAAGCCTGTCACCCCCGCCATCTGTGAGGTGGAGCGCCTAGTGGCAGTGCAGGGGGTGGAGATTGACGACCAACTTGTAGATAGAAGGGATTTTAAGGGATTTTAAGGTATGTGGTTTAGGTATTAGGTAGATAAGAACTTTTGGACAGACATACGGACAGACAGGAAGATATACATGCAGGCAGGTAAAATAACAAGCAGGAGAATTAAGACAAAGAAATAAACACACAGATAAGACAGACAGACAGACTTACAGACAGACACGACAAAAGCAAACAAACAGAATGACAGACTCACAAACATTTAAACAGACAGACACACACACACACACACACACACACACACACACACACACACACACACACAGACAGAAAACACCAACAGAAATACAGGCAGGAGAACAAAAGCAAATAGATAGACAGACAGGGAGACAGAAATAGACAGACGTAACTATTAACATACAGGTAAACAAAGAAATGGGTACAGAAACAACACACACACACACACACACACACACACAGTACCTGCAGGGGAATGAGGTCTCCAGCATGCACTCTTCCACACACTCGCTCCTGGAGGCGGTGATGCGGGTCGCCTCCTCCTCGATGAAGTGGCTGAGGGCGAGGTCCGGCACACTCTCGAAGCTCCAAAGGGAATCACACAGCGGCGCGTTGGCAGACAGACACACCTTCTGCGCGTAGAGCGTGAACACCGGGAACTGGGACCGCGCAAGGAGCTCTGTGGAAGGCGCAGAAGGAGGAAAATTAGAGTTTGATTAAGGACACAACAGAAGAAGAAGTGAATAGAGTTAAATGAAAGATCTAATACATAGGAACTGCCACGTGTAGGCATGACGGCTTCTTGCAGCTTCTTTTATTTATTTGTCTTATGTATCGTAACAACAACGATAACAACAATAATAACAACAACAAACCACTTCATCTTTTCTTCCGCCTCCTCCTTCCACTCTCTTCTCCCTCCTAATCCTTCCACATCCCCCTTTCCTCCCATAACATCTCATCCCATGCCATGCCATCCCATCCCTTCATCCCCCCCCTCAGCCAGCCGCTACCACCACCACCACCACCGCCGCCGCAGCCACCGTCATTGACCTGTCTAGAGACCGGGCGCAGGCAACGTTAGGTGAGCAGGGAGCGTCATATGCATCACAAAAAGCGGTCCTTCCCCCTCCCCAACCCCCGGCACCGCGGCCCGCTGACCCACCATCGGGCATCGCCATCGTCATCATCAGCGCCTCGTTTGCAGTCACCTCCACCTGTTACCTCCCTGCCCCAGTTCCCTCCACATTCCTCTGCTGTGTTGTTTTCTTCCACTATCCCCGTTGTCTTATTAGTCTCTCTCTCTCTCTCTCTCTCTCTCTCTCTCTCTCTCTCTCTCTCTCTCTCTCTCTCTCTCTCTCTCTCTCTCTCTCCCTTCCACTTGTATGGTATAATATACCATACATGATATTATCATGTTTTCTTCCCTTCTTCCTTTTCTCATCTTCGTTTCTTTTTTTTTTCTTTCCTCTCGTGTCATTTTTTTTATCTGATGTGTTAATTATGTCTTCTTTTCCTCTTCCTTTGTCTTTTTTTCTTCTCGGTTCTACATCTTTTGTCTATCTTGTGTCTACTTTCGTTCTTGCTTTGTCTTTTCTTCTTTTCTCTCCTCTTGTTTTTGAACCTCCTATCTTTTCCCTCTTGCTTCTGTATCTTTCGTCTGTTTTGTCTTATTTCCATCTTCCTTTGTCTTCTTATCTTTTGTCCTCTTCCTTCTTCACTTCCTCTTCCCTCTCGCTTCTTTATCTTTCCTCGTCTGTGCTGTGTCTTTTTTTCCTTCTTCCTCTATCTTCTTTTTCTCTTCTTTCTCCTCTTCATTTTTACTTCCACCTCTTCCGTCTGCCAAATATGGGTATAGATTCTTCTTCTCCTTCTTCGTCTTCCTGTTTTTCTCTTTCTTTTTACCTCTTCCTCTTCCTCCTCCTCCTCCTCCTCCTCCTCCTCCTCCTCCTCCTCCTCCTTCTCTTCCTCCTCGGCCTCAGATAGCAGACAAGAAGAACAGGTTGAAGCAGGGAAGAAGAACGAGATACGAGTAAACTGGACGAGATAAACAAAAGGAAATTGGCAAATAAATAAATAAATAAATAAATAAATAATAAATAAATAAATAAGATAAATTAAAATAAAATAGAATAACTGAAGTGGATGGAAGTAAAAAGAAATTATTACTTTTATGAACAGTGGAATGAAAAAAAAGAGAGAAAACAGAAATATGAAAAATTATTATGAGGAAATACGAATAAACTAAATGGAGCAAAAGTGAATCGAGAGAAATTCGTAAAAGAAAGAAAGGAAAGGTCAGAGAGAGAGAGAGAGAGAGAGAGAGAGAGAGAGAGAGAGAGAGAGAGAGAGAGAGAGAGAGAGAGATAAACTGTTACAGAAATCAAGAAGTCAATGTGTGTTTTACCCAAGAAGATAGATTTGTGAATGGCAGCCAACACTATATAAAATTATCACCCTCTCCCCGTTTTTTTTCCGTTTTCTTTTTCTTTGGTGTCTGTGTATGGGTGACTACTGTGTTAACGTCTGGGGTTGATACTGGCGTGTGTTCATTAGTACTGTGGGATATGGTTGTGGTGAATGGTAAATGCAGGTTAATGATGGTGATTGATAGACGAGAGAGACTGATTAGCAAGGAATAGTTGATATGATGGGAAGAAAATGTGTGAAGTGTCTAAGAGTGTGTGTGTGTGTGTGTGTGTGTGTGTGTGTGTGTGTGTGTGTGTGTGTGTGTGTGTGTCCATGAATACCAAACACCTCTGGATATTTCACCTGTACCCTCCTCCTCCTCCTCCTTCTCCTTCTCCTCCTCCTCCTCCTTAGCAGAAAAGCAACGTACCACATCCCCTCTCCCTTCACCCCAGCAGACCACCCTCTCCCTCTCCCTCTCCCTCCTCTCCCAACTCTCCCTCCTCTCACAGTACCCGGTTCAGTACCCTACATATGCCCTCTCACTTCACCACTGCACCCCCCTCAACTCTCACCTCCTCAGTACCCACATTCCCTCCCCCCCCCCCCCTCTCTCTCTCTCTCTCTCTCTCTCTCTCTCTCTCTCTCTCTCTCTCCTCTCTCTCTCTCTCTCTCTCAAGTCAGCTGGCGTCCAGTAGGTGGAAGAGGAGTTGTACCTTCACCACCACCATCACCACTGCCGACACCACCACCACCACCGACACTGCCGCCGCCGCCACCACCACCGTTACTTCTCCGTTGCCGCCAAACCCCGTGGCCGCAATCCAGACCCAATGCGTCATACCCTTACCTCCTCCTCCTCCTCCTCCTCCTCCTCCTCTTTCTTCTCCTTCTCCTCACCTCCTTTTTTCTCCTCGTCTTGCGTTTACTCTTCCTCTTCCTCATTTTTCTTTTCCTCTTTCTTTTTTATTATTTCCTCGTTTCATTTTAGTTTCTCTTATTTTCTCCTTTCCCTTCTTCCTGTTCTTCCTCTTCCTCGTCCTCCTTTCTTTTCTATTCTTTCTCTTTTCTTCTTTTCTCTTTCTGGTTTTCCTACATTTTCTCTGGTTTCAGTGTCAGTTTTCATTCTTATCTTCACTTCTTTTTCCCTTCTTCTTCCCGCTCCGCAAACAGCCATGCAAGGAACTCAAGATATATTGCTATTTGGTTATTTTATGTAAACTTCTACCACCTGCTCCTCTACTACTCTCTAATCATGAATCTTGACATGCACACATTTTGAACAAAGCGCACCACAACAAAATAACAGAGATTACCCTACATTATTCACAGAAAACGTGGTCTCTAGCAACACAGACTGCTCGAGAACATTATTACCAAACCAGAACGTGTGCTACCTCTTGAGATATAGAGGCCTGTTCTGAAACGCATTGTTCTCTCATTGTGATTGCTTTCATAGGCCATAGGAATGATTAATTAATTGTTTTTTTCCTTATAATTGTGCGTTATTATTGTTAAACTGTTACTAAACTTGA
This sequence comes from Scylla paramamosain, assembly GCF_035594125.1. Lineage (NCBI taxonomy): Eukaryota > Metazoa > Arthropoda > Malacostraca > Decapoda > Portunidae > Scylla > Scylla paramamosain. The sequence goes on from NC_087168.1 coordinate 22,178,184, forward strand.
GAAAGCACCCTTGAAACTCCAATAACTTCCATCGCAGCTTGTTAAAAGACAAATTATCAATAGAATAACGAAAACTCTTAAGAACAACCAACTACTACAGCTTAGTAAGTGTTAAACCATCACAAAAATCTTGAAAGGACGCATGAAAACTCCAGTAACTTCCATTAAAGCCTGTTGAAAAGTAACCTAGCCTAGATCAGACGCAGAAACATTTAGAAATACGGACCAGTGTTAGAGATATTACTAATGCTTCTTGTATCCGCTAGACAACCATTAACAGCCTCAGTTAAGCGATATTTCATAGATAAACTGGGAGGAATTCTTGCAGCTTGCTACGACGGCGAGAAGAGGAGGAACAGAAGAGACTTATAAGGAAAGAAGGAGAGGTTGAGTAGACGGACACGAGAAGGAAAAGAAAAGTTTTAAGTGAACGGAAAGAAATGTGAGAGAGGAAGGAGGGAGGGGGAGGTTTAAGAGGAGAGAAAATAGGAAGGAAGAGAAAAGTTGAATGGACGGGCATGAGAAGGTGGGGAAAGGAAAGAAAGGTGAGAGAGGAAGGAAGAGTGGGGAGAGGTTTAAGAGGAGAGAAAGAAAGGAAAGGAAGGGAGTGGAGGGGAAGGGGTTTTAAAATGTAGAGGAATTCGTGGGAGGGAATACGTTAGTTATTCATGAAGTTATTCAAGACTTTTTAAGGAACGTTTCAACCTCTCTCTCTCTCTCTCTCTCTCTCTCTCTCTCTCTCTCTCTCTCTCTCTCTCTCTCTCTCTCTCTCTCTCTCTCTCTCTCTCCAAGGAGAATATGATCTACAGTAAGAAAACGATGGTATATGGTATGTGTGTGTGTGTGTGTGTGTGTGTGTGAGAGAGAGAGAGAGAGAGAGAGAGAGAGAGAGAGAGAGAGAGAGAGAGAGAGAGAGAGAGAGAGAGAGAGAGCAACGGCATGAAAAGAGGACATACCCATCCATATAAAGACAAAATCTCTCTCTCTCTCTCTCTCTCTCTCTCTCTCTCTCTCTCTCTCTCTCTCTCTCTCTCTCTCTCTCTCTCTCTTGACTAATGAGTTAGCGCCGCCGACATGACGCTTGTAACGGACCACCACCATCACCACCAATACTAACACCACCGTCGCCACCACTACCACCACCACCACCACCACCACCTGAGGTCAATAGTTCCTATGGGCCAAAAATGTTAAATAAAAAGGAACACAAAGGAATACAAAGAGAAAACAGCAAGTAATGTAGAGGTGGTGGTGGTGGTGGAGGTGGTGGTGGTGGTGGTGGAGGTGGTGGTGGTGGTGGCGGTAGTGGAAACGGAATAAACATCACATAAAAAAAAAAGAAAGAAAAAAGAAACAAGAAAAAAAGTGAAAGAAAATATGAAAAAAATTCAAACAGAAACTTTTCAGAATAAAACGATAAATTCAAAACACCAATTGAACAAAAAAAAAAAAAAACGAAAATATGA
>NC_087168.1:22187149-22192149 GCF_035594125.1 Scylla paramamosain
GGGATAAACATTAAACAAAAGACAGAGACAAACAAAGACAAACGGACGAAAAAAAAAAGAAAGAAAGACAGAAAGACAGACAAACAGAACGAAAACAATATGCACCAAAGCTAAAACTGCCGTAAAACTTTCACACCAGAACAAAAAAACACGCAAAAACGACACACGAAGCCAAACTACAGTAATAACAGAATCCAAACGCTCTAAGTGGACAGTATAATAGATTCCAATCCTCACGTCCGGAGTGGGGAGGAAGATAATACTGCAGGGAGTAGGAGGAGCGAGGTCGTGGGTGGGGCGTGGCGAGGAGTGGTAGTGATGGTGGTGGACAGCTAGCTAGGTTGGGATGAAATGAGTGTGAACCATATTCTGAAAAGTTCCTGCGCTGCACCTCCACTACTTTCAAAAGGCTGTAATTGAGTTTTTACGAGTTTTTAAGAGTTTTTATGAGTGCTTTTACAGTTCTAGTGACAGATTAACAAGATTTCTACATTATAAACAAGAGAAACACTCGTGAGAACCTGGCTCATCATCCCTGTGGCCTCTGAAAATAATCGTGAGGAGAGAGCGAAGCGTTTCAGAATACGAATCGATGAGACAATGATAATTCGTGATGTGGTGGTGATGTGGAGTGATGGAGCGGTGGTGGACAGCTAACTCTAAGGTGGAGTGCAGGTGGAGTGAGGCGTGGTGGTATAACAACAGCATAATGCCTTGTGAAGTGAAGCGGAGCAGGTGAAGGAGAGAGCGAGGAGGGAATAGGAAGGGAAGGGGAGGTCCTGTAATAATCAATCCCGTTTTCTTTCAGTATCAATTAAAAACGGATTAGTCGCCCCCCTCGAGGAGGTCACACCAGCACAAAGGAACACAAAGGAAGGACGAACATTAGCAGACTTGTTGTCTCTCTCATAGACTGTTATATAATTTATAATACGAGAGGCAGGGTAATTAATAAAGAGAGGAGGAGGAGGAGGAACTGTTGAAAGTGATGTTAATGATTTATTTTCTATCAATTCTTCGTGTGTGTGTGTGTGTGTGTGTGTCCTACGTGAGTAAGCATCTAGACACACACACACACACACACACACACACACACACACACACACACACACACACACACACACACACAGACAGACATACAAACAAACAGAGAGAGAGAGAGAGAGAGAGAGAGAGAGAGAGAGAGAGAGAGAGAGAGAGAGAGAGAGAGAGAGAGAGAGAGAGAGGAAGTAACTCATCTCCTTTATACAGTTTAATATCATTCATTCATTCATTGACGGAGTAACGGGACGGAATGACCTATCAATAGAACCAGGAAACAGATGAACGAGTGAATAAAGAAGGAAACGAAGGAATAAAGGGAATAAACAAGGAAATAAAGGAATGAAAGAATGAAGAGGAAAAGGAACGAAGAAACGAGGGAGGGAGGAATGGAGGAGGAAGAAGGAAGGGAAGAAGAAGGGAGGAAAAGAAGGGGGATGAAGGAAAGCAAGAGGAGAAAGGAAGGAAGGAAGGAGAAAAGGAAGAGATGGAAAAAAATATAGATAGACAGATGAAAAAATAATAAGAAGGAAGGAAGGAAGGAAGGAAGGAAGGAAAGAAGGAAGGAAGAAATCAAAAGAAGATCCAGCACCAAATGATTGATCAGCGTGTGTGTGTGTGTGTGTGTGTGTGTGTGTGTGTGTGTGTGTGTGTGTGTGGCGTACGTGAGGGCTTGCAGTCACTTGTGCACGGAGAGAAAACAAATAAATAAGAAACAAAGGCAAGAATAGACAAAAACAATGAAGGAAGAGAGAGAGAGAGAGAGAGAGAGAGAGAGAGAGAGAGAGAGAGAGAGAGAGAGAGAGAGAGAGAGAGAGAGAGAGAGAGAGAGAGAGAATATCACACGTGTTGTTCCAAAGAGATAGATAGATAGATAGATAGATAGATAGATAGACAGACTTTCCCCCACAAAACAGGACCTCAGGTTTTTGTGCTAATAATAATTGCGTTTTTCCTTCAATTTTTACTCCAATTACTTCCTCTTGGCTCTTCCGAGTGTGTGTGTGTGTGTGTGTGTGTGTGTGTGTGTGTGTGTGTGTGTGTGTGTGTGTGTGTGTGTGTGTGTGTGTGTGTGTGTGTGTGTGTGTGTGTGTTTACTAACCATCTGCTTCACTACTGCTTTCTTTCTTTCTTTCTTTATCTTCTTTTCCTTCTCACTCTTTGCTCTTCTCTCATTTTTTTTTCTTCGTCTTCTTTTTATTGTCTTTCTGTTCCCAACATTTTCATTTTTTTTTCAATTCTTTCCATTTACACCGTTTTCTTTAATCTCCTTTTCATTCATTACTTGCGTTTCTCTTCTATTATTATCTTCTCTTTCTTCTATCCTTCAATTCACCTTCATTCCTAGCCACTGTGAGCTTATTATATGCACACAAGTACATTACATCATAAATACATCTAGTAAATAACATATCTTTCCCTTCCTTCACATTACATGACTGGTAACTCTCCTTATAACACGAAAATCACTTCAGTATCATACATTTTAAAACCTTATCTTGCACGTTCCTCCCTTTTTAATCTTTCATGCGGTGTCTGAACTCCCTCTGAAAACAAAGCATGTGTATCTTCCCTCCTCCAGAGACTGTTCCTTTAATATATTTCTCAAGCAACACACGTCCCGCTCAAAAGAGAATTCATATCATTATGCTACTGACTTCTTCCTGCGTCTTGCACATGTTTTTTTTATTTTATTTTATTTTATTTTATTTTATTTTTGGAGGGGGTTTAACTGTATTTCCTAACGTTTTCTGTGTACATCTTGCTCGTTTTCTTTCATTCTGGTGTTGACTGGAGTTATAATTTACGTGCTCTATATACCGTGTTTATATTTTCCTTCTTTGTTTATATTCGATCTGTTCAGCTATTTTCGTTGTGTTTTTATGTTCCACGATCTTGCTGGGTCTCTGAACTTGTAAGATTGGCACTTGTGAGTTCATAGAAATGCGTTCAAGTTTTTTATAGTAGTAGTAGTAGTAGAAGTAGTAAACTCATGAGTCACATTCCTCATTAACTCACTAGTAACATTTTTACCTGTAACTTTACTGAGTCTCGCTTCCCACTACAAAAGATCTTCCTTCAATAAGAGAATGAAGGGTCTATTATGGGAATCTCCTTTCTACCCCTTCAACACGAGAAAGAGATAAGTGTCCGGTATGTGAGTCTCTATTCCACCCCTTCAACACGAGAAAGATGAAGGTTTGATACACGAGCCTATTCTTACCTTCAATACGAGGAAGGAGGATGTCTGTTGCGTGAAAGACCTCTATTTTTACTCTCAGATCTACCTGTAAGAGCGCTCAGTTCCCTCTAAGGACTCCAGCACAGGAAGAGTGGGTGAATAATTGACACCACAACCAAGAGCGCCATAAGAAGACGTGTACATTCTCATCTTCTTCCCACATCTGTCTCCTGCCCTCTCCTTCACGCCCTTGACTCGCACTCCTTGCCTCACACTCCACTCCCTTCCCATTCCTGTTGACAAGTGTGTGTGTGTGTGTGTGTGTGTGTGTGTGTGTGTGTGTGTGTGTGTGTGTGTGTGTGTGGTCACGTTTTTTGTTTTAACCTTATGACTGCGACTGTGTCCTTTCTTTCCTTCCTTCCATCCATCTTTCTCTCTTCATTTTTCTTCTTTTCTTCCCTTCCTTCCTCCTCCTCTTCTTCAGAAACAATCAAAGAGGAGGAGAATTACATAACATTACATGAAATTACATAAAGCCAACAGTGATCTTCTAAATCTTACAAATGCTGTTACTTAGCAAACAAGGGGAGGAGGACGAAGAGGAAGAGGAAGAGGAGGAGGAAGAGAAAAGGAAGGAGGAGGAAGAGGATAAGGAAGAGACTGGCACAGTGTGGTACGTACACGCATCCTTAGGGCGTGAAATACACACACACACACACACACACACACACACACACACACACACACACACACACACACATACACACACACACTTAAGAAACAAACAAACGAATACGGTGCAATTAACAAAAGAAACGGGACTTATCGACAGAACATAATGAGCAAGAGGAGGAGGAGGAGGAGGAGGAGGAGGAGGAGGGAGGTTATGACTCAATAGGGAGTGTCAAACGAAGACTAATTCTCTCTCTCTCTCTCTCTCTCTCTCTCTCTCTCTCTCTCTCTCTCTCTCTCTCTCTCTCTCTCTCTCTGTCAATAACAAGACGGGTAATGTTTACAATTCCCCATTTTTACGGTGTTACTAATCCGTGTTTATGGCGACTCGTGTTTGTATTATGTTTTCACGCGTGGCCGAGGAACGTTAGAGCAAATGAAGAGAGAGAGAGAGAGAGAGAGAGAGAGAGAGAGAGAGAGAGAGAGAGAGAGAGAGAGAGAGAGAGAGAGAGAGAAATGTTAGATTGGATACATTACAGTTTTTTCTCTCTCTCTCTCTCTCTCTCTCTCTCTCTCTCTCTCTCTCTCTCTCTCTCTCTCTCTCTCTCTCTCTCTCTCTCCCCCGGATTTACAGTTTACATACAGAATGGGAGAAGACAACTACTATAATTAAAATGCTACATAACTCACCCAAGTTTTCTCATATTCAAATTTTCCCGCCAACTCCTCCATAGATGACAAGAAGCAACGTACCTGAGGAAGAAAATGACGTACATTAGAACACGATACCAAGTGACAAACTGACTAAAATATAAAGATACAAGAAAAATAACGACGATTCTGAAGAAAGGTGAATATTTTTGAAAGAATATGATGAGACAATGGTAATATAATCTCTCTCTCTCTCTCTCTCTCTCTCTCTCTCTCTCTCTCTCTCTCTCTCTCTCTCTCTCTCTCTCTCTCTTCTAAGTCATAATTTTTCTTTGTTTTGCCCTCGTAACTAACACCTCCTCCACCTCCACCTCCTCCTCCTCCTCCTCCTCCTCCTCCTCCTCCTCCTCCTCGTTCTCCCTCTACTCCTCCTTCTCCTCCTACTCCTCTTTCA
>NC_087168.1:22197149-22292149 GCF_035594125.1 Scylla paramamosain
TCTTCTTCCCTTCAGAAAGATGCTTAAGAAAATATTGTCATTGTGTACTCGTATCTATTCTCTCTCTCTCTCTCTCTCTCTCTCTCTCTCTCTCTCTCTCTCTCTCTCTCTCTCTCTCTCTCTCTAACTGTTTTTCAGATTTTTTCATTTATTTCTTCTTTCCGTTCATGGTTTTTCTTACAAATTTACCTCTCCCTCTTTCCGTCTGTCTGTCTGCCTGTCCGCCTGTTTGTATTTTTTTTATTTTCTCTCTCTCTCTCTCTCTCTCTCTCTCTCTCTCTCTCTCTCTCTCTCTCTCTCTCTCTCTCTCTCTCTCTCTCTCTCTCTCTCTCTCTCTCTCTCTCTCTCTGCTTTTTTCTGCATTATTGTCTGTCTGTCTAATTGTGTGTCTATCTGTCTCTTCCCAATTTTTCTTCTCTCTCATTTTCTCCTGTCTGTCATCCTACATAAAAATGCCAAACATGTCTTCTTTCTCGAATTAAAAACATTATTCTCAGCCCCGTGACGATTCTTCCTCCACAAAAGACATTGGTCAGTATTTGTCTATCACTTGAACAAGATACCACATCTGTTTTTTATTGGTCTTCCTTCTTAAGACTGTCACTGGTTGCAAGAGTTTTGTTTGTTCTGAGGAAAGCGAAGGTGTGTGTGTGTGTGTGTGTGTGTGTGTGTGTGTGTGTGCTTTTGTTTTCAGTGTTTGCATAGCTCTCTCTCTCTCTCTCTCTCTCTCTCTCTCTCTCTCTCTGTTCAGCTGGCAGCCTCCTCATGAAACCGGATCAGAGGACTTGAGATTCAGAGAAGGCGCAAAGTACAGTGGGAAGTGAATCCAAATTAGGCTACTCGACTTGTAAACGCTACTGTAGCCTAGATTGTCTCTCTCATTTTTCTACGATTTAGTTACTGTATTTACTTAATTGCATTTAGTTTTCTACGTTTTTTATGAGTTCTCTCGCATTTCTTTAACCCGGGAACACACGTAAAAGCAGTCTAATTTAAGCTTACGAGGTGGTAAAAACTCCCCCTCGTGAGGAAAACCTGTCTGTACGTCAAACAAAACCGGCGCTCTTTATTATATCCAAACCACTTTTGTACTTGGGAGTTTTCCGGGGCGGGAGGGAGGCACAGGTAACGGTTTCATCTAAAGTACAACGTGCATGCAGTCATTTCCCTCAAGTAGTGATGTCACAGAGTCCAATGAAATTCATGTCTAAATCGAGTGGAAGTTAGACTAATAAACTGATTTGCACCAAGAGCTCCGCAGACATCGATGTTTAGTTTTTTGTAGGGAAAGTTTTGTAGGATATGTCGTGATTTCTTGAATTAAGTATGGTGGAAAGATAGGTAAGGGTTGGGTGATATGAAGCTGGAGATGAAGGAATAATGTATGTTGAGGTGACGAAGGAAAATGGGAGCACTAAAGGTGATGAACATGTTGACCGGTCACTCTCCATGCATGAGGAAGGTCAGAAAGGAGGTGCGTGTGATGAAGCTTGGTGGATGATGAGAAAAACACTGCTTCTGATGGAGATGCAGCATAATATATTACTTGTTACTTTACCTGTCTACTCTTAACACTTGCGTATATTTGGAGACGAAACTTCTATGTAACTTAACTTAGTCTACCTTTATACTCTTAACTTCTTCTTACTGCCTCATTCCTTTTCATTGGTATTTCACTGCTGTAGCTAAATGTAAGGAGTATTGAATTTCATTGTTAATATCTGAAGATCAGTCATCCTATTTATTTCTAGAGTATGCTAGAAGAGGTTAGATTAGGTTAGGTTTGGTAACGGAAGCTGGCCTAATCTTACTTCAATGAAAATAAGGTGGGTGATCGTAAATGTATTCTCAATTTTTTTGTTGCAAGGAGTGGTTATTATCTACTGCCGTGTTGAAATTCTCCACAAGCGTGCTTGTATAGATATTCCAGTGAACTTCCCTGTGCTGTCAAGGAAAAGGTTAGGTTACTATGGGACCAAAGACTGTCTCAATCATGTAGTTGTTTGTCCCTCCCATCCCTCCCTCTCTATTTTTTTTTTCCTCGTTTATTCCATTCTTCCATCAGTCTATGTTATTTCTTCTCTGATTGCTTTCCCTCCCATGACTCTCTCTCTCTCTCTCTCTCTCTCTCTCTCTCTCTCTCTCTCTATCTATCTATCTATCTATCTCTCTCTCTCTCTCTCTCTCTCTCTCTCTCTCTCTCTCTCTCTCTCTCTCTCTCTCTCTCTCAATCAATCAATCAATCAAACAAACACAGACACGCACCTGATCTCTCCTCGACGGCGGACTTGAAGAGCACACACAGCCCCGTCTCGAAGTTGATTGCCTTGCAGAGGGCGTTGGCGCGGCACAGGTCCAGACATTCGCTGAGCAATAGAGTGCCAACGCGAGAGGCAATGATATCCTCCGCCGAAGCTGAGTAAACGAAGCCGGTGATGAGCTCGAAACTCTCTTTCCCTTGACATGTGGCGATGAGCGGCGTTAGGGTATCTTGGCGAGTTATTACCCCTGGCTTCCTCCGCCCGGGCTTCTGCCGCTGCCGATTTCGCTGGGCATCAACAGTAGCGAGGAGTACCGTCAGGAGGACCACGCGTAGGACGGTTGTGGATACCATCGCGCCGGTTATCAAAGACAAGAGTGAGTGTGTCGAAGCGGACGTGTTGCGTATGCGAGTGTGTCACGGGTAGCGGGAGGTGTTTGCTGGCGTGGCCGCTTGGTTGTACACCCTCCACCCGACTGAAGGAGGAAGAAGCCAGCCAGCCAGCGCCGCCCGAGTCCCAACCAGCCTCGCTCTCTGCCCCGCCTCCCGCCCTCCTCCCTCCTCGCCGCCACTGACACACTTTACACACCTGTTCTTGATGATGTCACACGGGTCTTGCGGGAATCCACGATCAGATACACCAACCCACACACCCACCCGCCCACACACACACACACACTTCCTACACACACCGTATCTATTCTAATGATTTATGTAATATTACTAGCTAAGATTGCCCAGTAGATCATAATATATTGAGAGGACTTAACTTCAAAGACAGAAGCCACATTCCTTTGCTTACTATGATTCAGAATTCATTATGGTGAACAGAATGAAATAATAATAGCAATAATAATAATAATAATAATAATAATAATAATAATAATAATAATAATGATAATAATAATAATAATAATAATAATAATAATAATAATAGGAAGAGGAAAAGAAAAGAACAACAATATTAATCACAACACGCACAGCTATTTATTTACATAACAACAACAACAATAAGTGATGAGAGTTAAAAATGATAGCAATGTTAATCATCACATGTACCATAGCTATTCATCTACATATTAATGAACTACTGTCTTTGTATAGCTGCCATCCACAGGCCGGACCTCCTCCCTTTCTGAAGTACTATGGCTTAGATTCTCGAGATTACTGAACCTTCAGGAATTTCTATGTACTGTATTTCCTGAGGCACTCTTGACAAACTCTGTGTGTGTAAACCGCCAACCTTCACCATCATGTAGCTGCACAATTCCTATTTTACTATTCCGACCCATTGTTTACTCTCTTACTTCGCTCTCTATTATCCTGGGCCATCTACAGGCATACTTTGTACTATCTTGGCCCATCTTCTACTGTCCTTTTTCTTTTTGTACTATTCAGCCCTACTGTGTATTATCCTAGCCCACCTTTATACTATTCAGCCTCACCAACCACTATTCCAGCTCACTATCTACGATCTCAGCCCCACTGTGTACTATCCAGGCCCATCTTTTGCTATTGATTTGCCATCTACCATTTCATCCTATCATACATAAGAACATATGAGAAGAACAGATACCAGAGGACCTATTGGTCTGTAATGAGGGTACTTGTTTATTTCTTTACTACTACCTGTGTGTGGAAGAACAGGATAGATCACAAGGCTCTCTCCATCTATCATTCCAGCCCACTGTCTCCTGTCCAGGCCCACCATTTCTCATTATGAAGGTTAAAAATGAAGCCAGAAAGTTATGGGGCAAAATATTTAAACAAACTAAAGACAAAGTCAAGAATTACCCTCACTCAGCATCTTCCAAATAAAAACTGACTGTGGAGGCTATAAACAGATACTTGAAAAATCAGTGGGGAAATTGTATGCATTAAAATATGAAACATTAAGCTGTGCTCTTTGCCTCAACAACAAAAGTCCAAGAAATACTTTTTTTCAGTTTCCACTGTTTATTTACAGGTTATATACACATAGATGCCTTTTTTTTTTATGAAAACTCACAATAATATAAATCTATCTACATAACAGGCTGACATTCCTCACAGAGATGGCTGCCATGACGAAGCACCACACACCCAAACACTCACATACTTTGAAAACAAAAATATGAGAGAGAGAGAGAGAGAGAGAGAGAGAGAGAGAGAGAGAGAGAGAGAGAGAGAGAGAGAGAGAGAGAGAGAGAGAGAGAGAGAGAGAGAGAGAGAGAGAGAGAGAGAGAGAGAGAGAGAGAGAGAGAGAGAGAGAGAGAGAGAGAGAGAGAGAGAGAGAGAGAGAGAGAGAGAGAGAGAGAGAGAGAGAGAGAGAGAGAGAGAGAGAGAGAGAGAGAGAGAGAGAGAGAGAGAGAGCAGCCAGCACTTTGGCAGCTTGAGGTGAGTTGTCATGGCAAGAAGACTCCCACAGATAAATGTTTAGTATATTACTTGCTATAGCAAGTAATATACACTGGACAAGCTTAACTACTGGAAGAGATCCAAAAATTAAGGTGCAGCTAACACTTTCCCTTCCTCTGCAATCATCATGCAGATGAGCTGCCTCACTCAAGGCATACTGTGTCTCATATGAGGGGCAGAGAGATCACAAGTGGGGTGTTCCCCTCAGAGTTCCACTTTGAGGAGGTTGTGCAGCTTGTCTCATGCTGATTCAAAGTCTGCTGGGGACAGAAGGAGTTGGTGCTGATGGCTGCCTATCAGGCACAGCACCCTACAATGAAGAACATCAACCAGGTTATGTGTGAAAGGGTAGTCCCCCTTCGGTCTCTTGAGTCCGTGAAGGGAGCCCAAAGAGACCCTGCTTAGGGACTTAAGCTTGGCTCCTGCCTCAACAGGCTGCCTATGCACTGCTTCTCTGAGGAAGACCTATGCAGCCCCCTTCACTATTTGCAGGGGCTGTGGCCAGTCTACCAGCAAAGAGTTCCATCCCCCATGGTGACCAGCCACCGGATGGTGGGCAGCCTGAGTGAGAGGTGCAGCATATGTTGCGAGAAGTTTGCCTGTAATCGGCTTGCCTGTAGCCAAGGTTAAGAGGCATGTGGATACCTGGTGTCCTCCAAGTGCCTACACTTAGTCCACCTGGTTCAAGGGAAGGTGCTCAAAGTGATAAGCCCTTGACAGTCTGGAAACACAGGTACCGTTATGCCCAGAGGCTGAGGCCTACTTCTCAAGTTGGTATGTTTTAAAGATTTTCACTACCACTCACTCTCACTCACAGTGTGGTGATACCTTAAGACTAAATTAAAATTTTAGTCCTTGCACCTTCATGTAGAGAGGGGCAGATCCTACCATTTATAACCCATAACAATAAATAATAATAATAATAATAATAATAATAATAATAATAATAATAATAATAATAATAATAATTTTAGTCCTTGCACCTTCATGTAGAGAGGGGCAGATCCTACCATTTATAACCCATAACAATAAATAAAAATAATAATAATAATAATAATAATAATAATAATAATAATAATAATAATAATAATAATAATAATAATAATAATAATAATAACAATGATAAATTTTAGAGTACACATATTAGGCACTTAATACCAAATTCTTTCTACTTCTCCATCTCTTTCTCTCATTATCTAGTTACCACTCACAAAGACAAGTCTAGGAGTGAAGAGAGCGAGAATCAAACTCAATACGTACAAGTAAATCAGTTATTTTACAGAGAGAGAGAGAGAGAGAGAGAGAGAGGAGAGGAGAGAGAGAGAGAGAGAGAGAGAGAGAGAGAGAGAGAGAGAGAGAGAGAGAGAGAGAGAGAGAGAGAGAGAGAGAGAGAGAGAGAGAGAGAGGATATTTCACTCATACACATCATCACCATACTGGTGAGGAGAGGAGAGGAGAGAAGAGGAGAGAGGAGAGAGAGAGAGAGAGAGAGAGAGAGAGAGAGAGAGAGAGAGAGAGAGAGAGAGAGAGAGAGAGAGAGAGAGAGAGAGAGAGAGAGAGAGAGAGAGAGAGAGAGAGAGAGAGAGAGAGAGAGAGAGAGAGAGAGAGAGAGAGAGAGAGAGAGAGAGAGAGAGAGAGAGAGAATATTTCACTCATACACATCATCACCATACTGGTTTTTCCTGACTGGCATGGGCATATTGGAGGGAGGAGCAGGTGGTGCTGGTGGTGGCACAGGAGGAATATCTTGAGGACCTTCACCTGCAGAAAAAATTAAAAATATGTATAAGGAACCTTGTTCCAAACCAAACTATCCAAGCTGTGTGGCTGATCCCTGTTAAGTGAAGAGAGAGTGTTTTCTCTGCTGGAGGCCAAGGTACTAAGAATGAGTGTGAATATGAAAGTTGTGAGCCTTGTCTTGGTCACCTCCCTCTTTGTAGGAGACAGTGCTCGTGCATGTATGTATGTATGTTTGTATGTATGCATATTGCAGATTCTACAGCTGAGGTAGAAGTATTCTGCAGGAGAGAACTCAAGTAAATCTTGACCAATTACACATTTAAAATTTCCTAGTGTTCCTCTGATATCTCCATTATATTCAATCTCCTCTTGACAGATACTTTACTGCTCATACCTGACTATTAATCCAACTACTTCCATCACTATGATTACTTTGTTTCTTTTACTACTGCTAATAAGTAAGTTTACCTAGGGAAGGCCTGCGATATCTTTCGGCCATCTTATTTACATAATCCTCTCGATTTTTGCGTCGCAGTTCTTGGTAAGATGTGGGAGGAGGTGCAGCAGCAGCAGGCTGATCAGTATAGGGACTCAGAGCTGGAAGAGAGTGTGGAAAGTTATGTCATTGCAAAGGAAAAGTGAGAAAGTAATGTTTTTTGGTACATATGACTCATTAAATGCAAGATTTTTGTTCTTTATAGTGCAGAACAAATTCTTTTAAGGCCTATGATGTACAATGATGCCATAAAGAAAATAATCTTGGGGAAAGTATATTATATAAAAACAGGTACATATATTCCTCAAGCATACTCAGACTTTCCCAGGAAGCAGCAGACATGCTGTAGAGAAAATGAAAACTTACACAACTTCCCATGCTTAGGGAGATGAAAATTCTGAAAATAAAAACAAGTTACTTAGCCAAATAAAAATGTGTCTCTCTCTCACATTCAGTCACCCCACGGTGATAGTCATCCAGGCCTTCATTGTGGTCCCTCAAGTCTGGGCGGTGGTCATCAAATATTGGTTCAGCTGGTGTCTCTGCTTCAGTTTGTGTTGGGCCAACGGTGAAGCCGGCTTCCATCCCCAACCTGTGCCAATGAGAGTGTTTGTTCATCTACAATTAGTAATTTTACATCCATTCATATATGTGTGTGGACGTATGTGGCCAGCTGTGCTATGCTGAAGCTCTTGGGGCATAGTACAGTGATCCATGAGACTATCCCTTTCCATCAAGGGTTGACAGGACTGAGTGTGAATGATGAGTGTATGAGTGTGTGGTGCTTTGTCTGGGCTACTCTGTGTGGATTGCCCACATAGTAGTAATTTTATAAGACTAATTCAAGCTCACAATGTCTGATCTTTTGACCAAACAAGAAATAAACATAGCATACATAAAGAAAAGCATTACAGACAAACAAATATACGTGAACAAAAGCAGCATTCCCATTACCGTCACCACCACCACCACCACAAGAACAAAAAGCATCAAACTTACGTCTCCTGAAAGCCAATCCGTCCCTTCCGTCTCCTGAGAGATTCTGCAAGGGGACTGTTAGGAAGCTGCATGATCTTTTCTGCACAAGCATTCTGGTAGGACAGCTTGCCTATGAAGTAACCAGCTGCAACGGCACCGATGATCTTCGGGGTGTAGCCAAACCTGCTACTGGCACTGAGTATACCTATACAGGAGGGAGGAGATGGTTAGAGGTGGAGGAGGAGGAGGAGGAGGAGGAGGAGGAGGTGATGGTGGTAGTTGAGGACTGGATAAAAGATGAAAAAGGTTTGGAGGACGTGATGACAGTGGCAGAGGACTGGATAAGGGATAAGAAACATCTAAGTTATAAAAGAGTGAAGATGGGATATATAAGGAGAGGAGGAATGCAAAGTAATGCAGAAGAAGAAGAATAAAGAACAGTAAACCTATTGATCTACACAAGATCCACTTTGATGATGAAGTGGAGGAGGAGGAGTATAGGAGCTCGGAATAAGATTAATTAAGGCAAAAGGTAAAACAAGAAAAACAACAATACCAACAACAAAAATCCATCTGTCACCTTTGCGCAGGGCCATGGCAGTAGCTGTGGAGAAAGCAGCAGCCAGCGGAACAGAACGGAAGTAGAATGATTCACGATTGCACTCCCTGATGTATTCTCAATTCCTCTTGTGTGAACACAGGTTTCTGGAATGCAAAAATGGAGTCAGTACCTCAATAAAGCTATATCAAAGCCAACAAAATTTAAAATAAAACTAAAAACACTGCATGATTACATATATTACTTAAAAGCCATACAATTCTGTAAGTATTTACATCTGGCACTAAACAGTTAAGTAAATAATGAAAATTAAATAAAATCTGACCACACAAACCTTCTAACTCAGAGCTGCTCTCCTGAACTCCACTAAACATTTAAAATCAGAAATTAGGTACAGTCATTTCTGAATTTCACAATATAATTCAACTAACAAAATATTCAGAAAGATTAAGGGGGAGTCCAGCGAACAAAGCCACCCCCCTCCCAGTTAGGATAGGATAAGTTAGGTAAGATCAAGTTAGGTTAGTGTCCTCAAATGGGCCTCCAGGATGGGCAAAGGCCCCACAGTTAGGTTAAGATAAGTTAGGTAAGATTAGGTTAAGTTAGTGTCCTTAAGGGGTGGTCCAGGGTGGGCAAAGCCCTCCAGTTTTGTTTAAGGGGGATCGGGGGAGGAAGAGGCAAAGCCCCTGGTTAGGTTAGGCTAGAAATTTCCCATGTTTCCAAAACATGGCGTCTCATCCTTAGACTTTTCACGAACACTTAAATTTGGCTTCCGCCACCCTAAAACCCCGCGTTCCCATCAGGTCCCCAAACTTGTTTGAGGGATGGGGGGACGGACCTATAATAAAGGATTACCATAAGCTGAATGAATATGTCTACAAAGAAACGAAACACATACAACCACAGATATACACGACAAATACATAATGAAAAATGAGAAGACACGTTCCTGGTTTCATAATGTATCTATCACTCATCTCCTTTGGTGGTCTTATACGCAGTGTTCTCCCTCTCACAACAAGCAGAATACATTAGTCCACAACACAACATAACCCTACAGAAAACAACACAAAATACATAGAAATGATGATACACACGTCCTTGCTTTCATAACATCGTCTGTACCTCTCATCTATTTTGATGCTCCTGCTTGTGATGTTTTCCCTCCCACACACTTACGAATTGATCATCTTGTCCACCGTGTCTTCCTTGTCCTCCCTGAAGAGCCATCGTCCTGCTGAGAGGAAAGGAGAGGACATACACTGGCGACGATAAGAGCAGAACCACAACACTCAAGAGCCAGAGCGAAAGTGCCGGACATCATCGTCACTAACAGCATCAACACAAGATCCTTCAACATTTGCTCAGGACCAAAGCTGTCACACGGGCGTTTCTGTGCGATGGATGTAAATGGAATAATAAGAAATATGTTTTTATCTCTCTCTTTATCTACTTCACTATTCCTTTACTTAAAAAAGAAAAAAAAATGTGTGTGTGTGGTGGGTTGCTTGCTCCCTCTCCACCCCATGAGTGATTGCCGACCCGTGTGTGCAGCAAAGAGGGCGAGTCAAGCTACAGGGAACGTAGGTACTTGTGCTGGGACATTTCAGCGACCGTCATTCAAAAGCTACAGAGATAGCTAGTCAGGTTCTCATGAGCTTTTTTTTTTTTTTTTCATTAGTGATGCATAATCCTCGTTAAGATATTATTGAGGGTATCTGTCGGTATTATAAAAAGTTTTGAAGGAGGGGAAAGAAAGCTACATAAATAGTGAACGAGGCGAGAAAAAGGAAAACGACATACGTACTCGTAGATAGTAAGAAAGAATATATCAAGGAGTTTGTTTTTCTCCTTTATTCCAAAACTAATTGTTCTTTTTGTTTCTTCAGGAGTTTGATACTTAAAGGAGTATATAGTAGTAGTAGTAGTGGTAGTAATAGTAGTAGTAGTAGTAGTAATAGTAGTAGTAGTAGTAGTAGTAGTAGTAGTAGTAGTAGTAGTAGTAGTAGTAGTAGATGATGAAGAAGAAAAAGAAGACGAAGAAGTATTCAAGTTTCTTTGTTCTTTCACCACACCCGACACTCGGCCATTCTCCATCTCTCCTCTCCTCCCGTGGCAAGATGGGTTATAACAGTGCGGTCTGGCCTCCTGCATTTTTGAGATGCATGTAATGTGACCGTCTCGCCACATGACTGCATGGCTCTCATGGACTCCACTTTCCCCCTACCACTATGCATAATTTTACACCTCTTGACAGCGTCAGTGAGTGCACCCACGAAACTGAATGTTCGTCTTACTAGATGTCCCAGTGGTGATGTTTGATATAGATATGCTCCTCTAGATATAAGTTGTCATATATAGTATCTTCGCTCTCAGATTATTGACTTTCAGAAAGTGTGTGTGTGTGTGTGTGTGTGTGTGTGTGTGTGTGTGTGTGTGTGTGTGTGTGTGTAAAATGGAAATGCAGTACCTACTACTTGCATATAAATATAGATAATCTATCCTATACACTGTTATGCATACATTACCATATAAGAAGGGAATATTAGCCAAGTCCTTCCTCCCTTAGCTCTGGTCCAGTGTGCAATGACAGTCTGCAAATACCTGTAGCTTTTATTGGAGGATTCCTTCCGAAGTCAGGAAAATATACATTCTGCCAATTGATATCTGATTGATGCACATATACACTGCAAGATGGACGACATAGGAGATGAGATACACTACACGTTACTCGGTACATGAAGAAGAGAAAGAAAAGAAAAATCCTCGGCTATAGAGCGCTTGAAACACTAAGGCAGCAGGACACATCTGCTTCCTCCCTCTGACAAGGTGGTGAGGTGACCTGTCATACATGATTGGTGGTGGTTGATGAGGTCAGCATTCTGGGACACACGACACGTCTTTCACACTATGACAGACCATTCGTGTAGTTTGAGCTCACATTAATCTCATTACAAAACTCACGCTTCTGAATATAAAGTGAATGACTAATTAGCTACTTAAATAAATATCCCAATTATAATACAATATTATGATTATTCACATAAAAGACTGCAGATTAATAGTGTGACCTCACTTGTCAGCGTCTTCGTAGGTACGGCAGTTGACATAGAGACAGTTACACAATAAGAAAGGCCATGAACGGTGTTTCGTGTTGCTTTTGTGGTGTAGAGAGGGCGGTGGATGCTCTGAGGAGGAGGACGTGTAGGAGGAGGTGGTGGAGGTTGATCCAAGAGATGCTTCATTCAACCCGTCGGGCTTGGTGCCATCTAAGCTGCAGCTCTTGGGTGGCCTCGGCGGAGGAGAGTGGTTGTTTCTGCGTCTGCGAGGAGGCTTTGGAGGGCCGAAGATGGCTGCTATCTCTCCTTTCCTGGCTGATGAGGTGTGGCCAAGCCCTGCTGTGCATACCTGTGTGATGAAGAGCACTCATGTATCCGTTGTTAACTAATCGTAGTCAAAACTGCTGGATATGATACAAACTGAAAATTTTATATTGCACAGATGGGGAAAAGTCCGACCTTGGCGATTCACAAACCCGGTAAAAATTGAATAATCGGTTCGGTTCGGGAAGATTGTCCCAGATGACGTGGGCCTTCATTGGTTAATCTTTTCGTATCTGCTCTTCTGCTGATAAGAATTTTTGATCCCGTCCACCTTCCACCACTCTCATGGCTTCTTGACAAAGGGTTTACAATGGATTTGGCTTAGGGGAAACAGAGAGAGAGAGAGAGAGAGAGAGAGAGAGAGAGAGAGAGAGAGAGAGAGAGAGAGAGAGAGAGAGAGAGAGAGAGAGAGAGAGAGAGAGAGAGAGAGAGAGAGCAAATCCCAACTATTATTGTAGGGTAAAAATGCTTGGCAGGGCAGGGTGGTGTGGCGAGATGAAGGCACTGTAAAGGGCGGGCAGACAACTTACGTTAACAGGGAGGGTGTCAGAGAAGGATGCAAGAGGATTTCCCCGAGACTGAAGTCTGTAGGGAGAGAAGAACAGGCATCATGCTACTGGCCTGAAAACCCCTCATGGTATGAACATCTGCTGCTGAGTTAGGCGTGTTTTGCCACTAAGTAAAGCTAATACGCCTACAAGTTACGTACAATATGCAGCATCAGCTTACAATGGGAGGGAGTATGTTGTAGGGAAGACAATGCCTGATGGTGCCACACAACTAATGTTCAATATATTAAAGGTATCATTTATTCAATATTAAGACGTTAGCTTGCATAATCAGCCATGCACACCTAGTCTCCTAGTTTAGCATTTCAACAATGTCAAGTTGTTATCTGGGCAACACAAAGGATGAGGTCAGGTTGCCAGCCTCAGTACTCACCGCACCATTTACCCCGCGCTTCACGGGTTGGTCCTTCACCACCTCAGGAATCTCGTATCTTTCCTCAGCTTCTGGTGCCTTCACAACTTCAACGCTTCCCTTCGAAACTACAGTAATGGGATGTTTCGGAACTTCCGGGACTTCATATCGTTCCTCTTCTGTGGGTTGGATGGATGCTTTTCCGTTGGCTTGCTCCTGCTGCTGTTGCTGCTGTTGTTGTTGTTGCTCTTGCTGCTGCTGCTGTTGCTGTTGTTGCATCTTTGAGGGTATCGGAATCGGGGGACGAGGAGGAGGAGCCCGGGATGTGTCGGGGATTTCATATCTCTCCTCTGACGTCGAGCTTACCGTTCCTGTGACTGGGGTATGACTGGTGTGGGAAGCCTTTGGTGAACGTGGCGGATGTTGTGTATCTCCCTGCTGGATGGCCTTGGGAGGGATGATAGGCGATCGTGGTGGCAAGCAGGGAGCCTCTCCATTCGCTATCTCCAGCTGGAAAGGCTTGGGTGGAACTGGTGGAGCTTCATCCTCGGCCTTTGTAACAGCGTCTGCCTTTTCGTGTTGTTGTCCTTTTTCTGTCGTGACTGATGAGTTTTGTGGCTTGTGGCGAGAAGGAGGGAGAGGAGTGTTCTCTGGGAACGGACAGGGAGTTACAGGAGGGGAAGCGTGGGGGGTTTCAGGTGGAGAGGTGTGAGGAGTCTCTGGTGGTGAAACGTGAGGGGTCTCTGGAAGAGAGGCGTGAGGAGATTCCGGCGGTGAGGTGTGAGGAGTTTCAGGAGGAGATTCCGGTGGCGGGCAGGGTGGCGGCGGAGGGAGACCGAGAGGGGGAAGATCCGTTTCATTCACACGTGCCAGAGATGACTGTCGAGGCAGCGTGTGACTGAACTTTACCATTGCCGCCGGGGAACCACCACCAGCAATGTCATGGAGATGAGAGTCCGATGACTGTGTTTGTTCTCGAGCTTCTTTGATCTCGTTGGCGTCCATGTACGGGATTTCGTCAAGAAGGGAGAGAGGGGCCTTGGGTGGAGGGATGGGGGGCGGAGATTCTTCTTTGGAGGAACTACTGGTTGGTATCTTAGGTAAAGGTGGCAGCGGAGGCGGCGGAACTTTGGGATGAGGGAGTGGTGCACGGGTTGCTCGGCTTTGCTTGGGAGTCGTGGGAACTGCAGCCTCCAATGGGAGATCCAGTGGGCCGTCTTCTGGCAGGGGTGGAGCTGGTGACTTGTTCTCCGCTGTGACTGGGTTTGCATCTTTGTTCAGTGCAGCTTTTGTTTCAGGTTCTGGATCCGTCTTGGTCTCAGAGTTTGTCTT
Organism: Scylla paramamosain; assembly: GCF_035594125.1. Lineage (NCBI taxonomy): Eukaryota > Metazoa > Arthropoda > Malacostraca > Decapoda > Portunidae > Scylla > Scylla paramamosain. The sequence goes on from NC_087168.1 coordinate 22,211,216, forward strand.
TGTGGAGTTTGAAGACGCCAACAAAGACGATTCGATGTTACTTTTATCAGGACTACTTTGTGATGTTTGTTTACAAGCCTGGTCAGCGTCATCACTCCTTTCAGCTGCTTGGGGCGGGCTGGCTGCCACTAGATTGTCATCATGTGCTGAGTCTTCTGGACGGCTTGCGGTGCTTGCGTCATGTGTCTGAGTGGTGGGTGGAGGATGCGGGGCTCGACGTTTCCGTATTGGAGGTTCATGATGTTCTGAGGTGCTGCCCGGGGCTGAAGTTGACTCAGGAGCCGCAAGAGAGGGTTGGTTTTCTTTTAATTCCTTATATTCGTCACTTTTCTTCAATATTTCAACATCCTCATAAAATGGATTCTTTCCGATATAACCTTTAACTTTTACCTTCTTTTCCAGGAATGGGTTACCCTTATCTTCGCTGTTATCTAATACATCCTCCTGATCAGCGTCCTTGTTATTGTCAGTTTCCTTCACACCGTCTTCTACGCAATCAAGCTCCTCGTAGAAAGGATTCAATGACCTCCTGTACTCAACCTTTTTTGTGGTGCTGGGTTCTGTGGATTCTTGTTTCTTGTCTTTTACTTCAAGGTCTTGCTGTTTTGGTGTCTCTTGGTTTTCCCTCCAGTTTGGCGGCAAGAATTCCGGTGGCATGGGAGCACGACGCTTTTTCCTTCTGGCGCCCGTCGATCCGCCGCGCAGGGACGCCGGCGTGGAAGCTGATGAACGGTCCACGTGCGGGTAGGTCAGGCTCAGTTGTGACTCGTCTTCACCTCCAGCGTTGATTTTCTTCTTTGGTGGAAGCGGCGGCGGAACTGACTCTGTTGGCACACTGGACGCCCTGAGAGACTGAACCTGTGCGCGTATCACGTCGATTTCTTCATACACGTGTTCCTCAGGGTTGTCGTTGGTGGTGTCACTAGTGGTGGCTGACGCGCTAACAGGACTGGCTTTATCTGCCTTACAGGATGAATCAACCGCTGATGGCTCGGCTGGTGTAGTAGTGGGAGTGACAGTTTCGTTGACTGTTGATGCTTCTGACGTTCTCGTGGTGGATTGCGCGGCTTGCGTGTCGGGTGCTGTGGTTTCATCAGGAATTATGGGTACTGGGTCAACTGTTGCGGGAGGCTCTTGTGTCTCAAGTGAAGTCTTTGTGTTAGTTTCTGTGGATGGTGGTGCGGTGGTTTCTGTTTTACGTTCCTCTTTCTCCGCTGAGGCAGTGTCTTTCTCTACTGCTACGATTTTATTGTCCTCCTCCCTTAAAGTAACGTCTTCCTCTGACGTAGATTTGTTTCTGGTTAATTTTGATTGGGCAGTCTGAATGGTACATGTCTGCAAGGTTTCTGTGTCGTCGTCGGTGACAGAGGATGCTTCACTTTGAGGCCTGGCAGCGATGACGGCTTCAGACTGGGCTGAAACGAAGCTGCCTTCCGACGAGAGAGGCCGCTGAGGCAGATCTGATATGACGCCTGTATTCAGTGATTCAGGGAAGAATAAGCTGGACACGTTGGTCGGGTACTGGTGAGTCCCGGTGAGGAAGAGGCGGAACTCCTCTGCCAGCACCAGCATGTCGAGGGTGAGGCGAGCCACCACCGATGCCTCTGGACTGCAGCGCTGCCTGTACCTCAGCTCCATGCCACTTCTTCGTTCCTGATATCCCAGGCTGTGCAATATCTCTGCAGCTCCCTGATGTAATAGACACAATGCATAAAATTACAAAGCAATCTAGTTACGATTCACTCACAATCATGTATCTAGAATCTTGTTAAGTGCACACAAGTAACATATATATACATATACTGCAATATAAGTATGTTAAAACTGAAATCTTATCTTCTTTATCACCATCAACATTGACCTGAAAACCTTAATTGTGAAGTGTCTATTAAACTTTTGTTTCAATGTGTGTGAAACTGAAAAATGTTCCATTCTGTCTAGGCTTTCCTTTCTTTATCTGTTGCTGGCCGTGGTCGCACATGGCTAGGTGCCAGCTATGTGCAAATCTACGGAAGTAACTATCCAATATTCGTGTTACTTGCGGCAGGAAGGACTTGTAACCTGTCACTTGGAGTTGTCACTTCATTCACTCATTCATGTTATTTGTAGTACATGTATGGCATGTATGGAAGGGGGTAATATGACACGTTCTGGCTGTGTGCATGTTTTGTGTAGTTAACCGCTGACATAAAGATGAAACGTCTTCATCGTAAGAACTTTCGTGTACTCATAACACGATGAAAAAAGATCAAAGACAATGAAAAGGTGACCACGGACCAACCTTAAGGGGTGCCCAGGCCTGCCCGCCGTCCAGCCTGATGCAGCGCCACCCAGGCTGGCGCGAAGCCTCAGGTTGTAGCAGAACCTCGCCGTATTGCGCCAGTTGGATCAGCGCCACTCGCAGCACGGCGGGTCCCACGCTGCTGTTGGCGGCACACAGGCGCGGGGCATGCAGCAGTGACAGCTTGAGGTCCATGGTGAGCGGGTGGTGCACCATCAGGTGAAAGGTGGTCCAGTCCTGGCGGTCCAAGCCTCGCCCACGGCACAGGGACACCACCAGACTCGCCCGCCACAGGCTGTGAGTGGAAGGGAGTAGCAGATACTCTTTTTTCAAACACACACACACACACACACACACACACACACACACACACACACACACACACATATATATATATATATAGAGAGAGAGAGAGAGAGAGAGAGAGAGAGAGAGAGAGAGAGAGAGAGAGAGAGAGAGAGAGAGAGAGAGAGAGAGAGAGAGAGAGAGAGAGAGAGAGAGAGAGAGAGAGCATTGTCATTATCATGTGTTGGTTTAATAAGTTCGTGTCCTCACCTCACTTCAGCACGCCAGGCATTGCGATGTTCATCTTGACCAGTGGTGTTGAGTGTGGGTGCTTCCTCAGGTCGCTGCAGCACCCACAACTGCTGGTCTTCCTCGGGTCCGGCACTTCCCGGTGATTCTTCATTCTGTGTACACAACACCTATGAGCAATGCTTCCAAGAAACTAAAAAGAAAAAAAAAAAAAAAGAGAGGCAGTAAACTATCATAAAATGTGAACAATGTATATGAAATTAGGAATGGCAACACAATATCGCTCCTTTGCGCCACTGCAGGAACTCACCTCATCTGCTGAGTCAGTGGTGGGCATCGGAATGTCGGTGGAGTCGGTATCGAGAGCGTGTGAGTCGTCTGCGGTTCGTACAGAGAAGAATGTGGTGGCGCTGCTGGCCTGGGAGATGCGCCCGCTGGCTCCACCGACTCCCTCAAAGCCAGTGGCTGCAGGTGTACCTGTGGCGGAGACGTTTGTTGATTTGAAGGACGGCGGGCCGATTGTCTCCAAAGCTGGTGGACTATCAATTTCTGCTGCTTCTTTTGGTATTCCGGTTTCTGTTTCTTCTGTTGTCTTGTGGCTTTGTTCTTTAGTTTCTTCTGCTTGATGAGAATGAGGCGGCGAGGAAGGCTGGGACGCAGGAGGCGGAGGAGATTTGGACAAAGGACTTGCATCAGTGTCAGAAGTTTGTGCCGTTTCTATGGAAGTTGATAACTTAACTGGGACTTCTTTGGAACCTTCGGTTTTTGAAGTAAGTTCCTGTGGTTTTACTGACCCTGTTTCTGTTGAAGATGTTATAACATGAGCTGTGGAGGCGGTGGATGTCTGTGGACCTGGGGAGGGGCATGTATTTGTAGGAGTGAGTGTCGTGGTTCTGGTTTCTGTGGGTGTAGTAAGCTGCGATGACGAAATGACTGTTGTTTTTGAACGAAGGGAGACGTCAGGTGCCGATCCGACTCTCGCCGTCTCCAGAGAAGGAAGGGAGCAAACAGACTCTGATGTGGCTCTTGGGCGTTCATATTTTTCACGTTTCATCATTTCCTCTTCCTTGGCTCTTCTGGCAAGGCCGCATATGTCAGAAAGGGGCAGTGGCGTAATGTTGGCCTCAGTGGGCGTCGCTGCACCACTGGAGTGAGAAATATCCACAGACGGTGACGGGGCGAAGCTGTGAACGGGAGAGGAATCAGCGGCAATTTCAGTTCTAAAAGCGTCAACTGACCTCTCTAACTTCCTGAAAGCGTAATTGAGTTCTGAACTTAATCTTGAAGAGTCGTCAAACGTCGCCTCAGAAATAACACTTTGTTGTTCACTAACATCATCAACTTCCTTTAGCCCAGTCATGGAGGATTGGTCACTCATGTCAGCTGCTTTAATTTTTCTTCGCTTTCTTACTGGAGGAATTTTTCTATAAACCTCATTCTGATCGCTCTTCAGCGCACTGTTGTCATCGGCCTTCACAGCCACATCGCTTCCAGTTCTCAGTGCACGCTGCATCTCCAACATCCACTCCTGAGTTTTGCCAACGTGATCTGATTTACAATCCAGCGACGAAGACGCACGACTTTTGGTGCGCGGCGGAGGTGTCGGGCCCAGCAGTGCGCGCTCCAGTGAAGTTTCTCTCTTACGGCCACGAACTGAAACACTGTCTGAAGGTGCTATGCTGTGGCTTTCAGTGATATGCGAGGCAGCAGCCGGAGAAGAGGCGCGGTGCAGTGCTGAGGGCAGCGAGTCCCCGGAGAGGTGTGAGACGCGAGACTCAAGACGCTGTGAATTTAAAGCTGAGTCTTGGTGGGAAGATACTGCTTCGCTGTCCTCATTGCCGCTCCAGGTGGAAATAGAGCCGGTAGGCGCACCGGATGGCCACATGCACCCCCCAAAATAGTAAGGGTAAGGGTAAGGATAAGGCATGTAAGACATATAGGGATACCAAGGGTAGGGTCCCATTGGACCCATGGCTGCCATAGGTATATCTTGCTTTCTGCGATGTTTTCTTGGCGGTGGACGTCGGTCATTCCTGGAGATGGCGCCCACGGGGACCACGCTCATGGCTCCAGGCCCCGTGAGGGAGACAGCGCCATTCTCGGGCTGGCGTCGCTGCACCTTGACTCTCTGAATCTCCACTCGCCCGTCATCGTCTTTGTAGATTCTCCTAAGGGTGTCAACGGTGTACTCATCGGAAGCTGGAGTCACGGTGGTGGTGGCGCTGGTGGTGGAGGGGGTCTGCTGGCCCGACCAGGGCGGGGTGGGCGTCGGGTAGCCCATGGGAGGATGCCACGAGGGGCTCCATTGACCGGGGACTCCTGAGGAGGGGTGTGGCACAAACCAGGTATGAGAGTTTCCTTGGTATCCAGCCACAGGATAAAACTGCGGTGGGAAAGACTGGGCGGCCACACTACTGCTGTTGCCTCCATCGCGCCGGCAGGCTCCTGCCGCTCCCCCCTCCCTCGACATCTGTCAAGGAAATGCAAGCTTCAGGGAGTCACCGTATCCAAGGAAATTTTTTTAACTGCTATCATTAACGACAACTGCGAGTGAAAATTCTACCTATATTTTTTTCCATCGCCACCACTGAAAGATGTAACAAGGCGACAGTCAGAAACGCTGTCTGGTTTACCTCCAGGTCTAATTTTGTGAATTACATAAACAGACTATGATGTGAGCCTCTGAGTGTTGCATATAATAATCCACGTAAACTTCTGACAAATTTGCTCTCCGGACTGACTGGCGTCCACACTCCGCCACCGCCCAGCTGCACTAACTCACTTCACAACTACCTGGCTGCCATCCACCTCTTCACTCCCTGCATGACACTTACCGCTCAAGGATGGAAGGTGTTAACAGGCCCTTCAGTGGTGCCGCGAGTGTGCTTCGGCTTACGTGCAAGAGTGAGCGTGTCCTGCAGGAGCCCCGTACCCCATGTTGCTGTCCCCGCCCACCCCCGACACCTGGGAACACCTGTCTTGTGCCTTCAGGTACGCGCACTACACAGTCACCAAGTCTGAAAGAAAATACAGAACTGTGGTTAGTGAAATATTACACACACACACACACACACGCACCGATACCACCTTAGCGCGATTCCCATCGTGGTGGGAACCATCAGCAATTAATAAGAGCCTTATTTTAAGCTACTTTTAATTATACGAGTACTGTCAAGTTTCTCCATCAAAAGGTCAATTTTCACTGTCACTACTGCCCCACTGATAAACAATAAATTTTCTATTATTACACACACAAAGTCATTGAGATATTGGGATTCGCCATTGCTGTTCCTTAAGGAATCCTACATAATTTTTACATAGAGTAGCTATCATCTTTCAATCCAACACTAACAGGGAGAAACTAATAGCTGCCTTTCAGCACCACAGCTTGTGGGTTAGTGCAATGGTGTGTTTACCTTCTCAGCGATGCTTGCCAGCTCTCCTCCCCCACTGCCTCTGCCCAACCTTGTAAGTGTGCCCTTACCAAACCCTCTGTCCGCTTGCCAACACCTTCCGTCCCCCGCACCCATTCATCTGACCTTAGAATCACCCGTATGCGGTGACAGGACTGTCAAGATCAACTTTATACTATAGTTGAATCTCGGTGATCATCATGGTTCGCTGGTAAGTGAGGCGTGTATCCTGAGTGTCCTATTAGAGGTCCAGTTCCCGGCTGCTCCTCTCTCTTGGATTAATCTTTAGATAAATTGTTCACTGATTCAAAACACGAGGCGTTACATAAAACTCATCGGGCTTGAAGATATCCTTCTTGAAAGGCAGCCACTTCACTGGGTTCACTTCATCCACAATTTGTGAGGCTGTTTTACCTTGAGTCACTTCACGTTCACTTAATCCACAATTCGTGAGTGTGTGTAACCTTGAGTCACCTCACGCTCACTTCATCCACAAACGGTCACAAAGTTCATTTTAGCAAGTAACACATGTTGATACAAGAAGCACTCGTTCACGAAACATCAAGCCATAGCGCCGCAAGTGAAGCACAAGCATGATGCAGAGGCGCCAGCCAGACAGCTACCCACCCACCCACACGCACACACACACGGCACCGCCCTAAGCCCTACTACCTACCACCACCTACAAGACACTGTTCCGGGTGGTGGTAGTGGTGGAGGTCACGGTGCGCCAAGCCTTCCTTCTTCCCTTCCTCTTTCTCCTCCTCCTCCCGGCTTGACAGGCACCGTCTGTCGTTCTCACTCTTCTCTTAGTCACCATTTACTTAATCATTCGCTTGGCGTTACACTGTTTTTTGTTCACTGGCATTTATCCCTCATCAGCTATGGAGGCATCAGCTGCAGTAACGCTATAATAATCATGATAATGATGATGATGATGATGATGATGATGATGATGATGATGATGATGATGATGATGATAATAATAATAATAATAATAATAATAATAATAATAATAATAATATTATTATTATTATTATTATTATTATTATTATTATTATTATTATTATCAATAGTAATAATAATAATAATAATAATAATAATAATAATAATAATAATAATAAAAAGAAGAAGCAGAAGAAGCAATAACAGTTGTGTTGTGCGCTAAGTCGTACATCGCTAGGGCAACTGAAGGAGCTACATCTATTAATAGCAGTGAGACACGTTTAGTATGTGCCCAGATACGGCGTCTGACTGATAGAAATTCTGGGAAGTTTGAAAATACTCTTTGACTTCAATGTAAATGTTTAAGTAAAGAAATTAGGACACTATTGTGGTGATGATGCTACGTTGGGTACTGAGAACTTGGAGACGCAAGAAGGTTTGCGGCTCGTACGTGTGTGTGTGTGTGTGTGTGTGTGTGAGCCTGCTACACCTCACCAACTCAGCTGCTCACTAGTTTTTCTTTTAAGTGACAAAGAAAAGGTATAAAATGTACCATGTTTGAGAAATACTAATACATCAGTAGTGTGGAATCCACTCCTGTATATGTAAACAGTGCTGCCGTGAAGCACTGAGGCAAAAGCTGCGTACGGCGGTGCATATAATGACAGAGGACATTGTGTTATTTACCACCACGGTCGCATTCCCTAGTAATCCTTTTTGGAAAGTAGCAGGTAGACACACGTGACACTTATCCTGGTGAGGTAACCAGCGGTCAGGCAGTAGGGACGTCACTTGCTGGGTTTGTGAAGAGGTGCGATTGGGTTCTGGCACGAACTCTGCTGCATCCACTCTCATTTATTTTCGGCAACCTGTTCACAATGGTTGTCAACACCACCTCAACCGCTACGACCACAAGAAAACACACAGGAATTACGTGTATGACCGGAGGATGCATCAGCTTCCTGCGGAGGAGATCGGGACTGGCACGCACCTGCAAATAGTGTGAGTGGAACAGACCTGGCGCGGCAGCTGCGGCGGGGCACTAGGCAAGGCACTAAAATACAACCGGCGAGAAAAGCCACTATGGTGTTGCCCTCTATCGGGACTCTCTTCACCTTCCGCAGCCACCCAGCAGGCCGAGCCAAATGATAGTCCCTGGTGCCAGCAGATGTGGGAGGTAGTGGCGGGAGATTGGCAAGTTTGTACAGGTTACTTCCCTCCCTGCCCCAACCCGCCCGTCCCTGTGATGCTTTCCGTGACGCTGCGCCGCGGTGCAACAGCCCTCCATGATTAATGAAATGTTGGCGTGGTTTTAACTGCAGCCCAGCGATGTACAGACGTGTTTTGTTGCTTCATCTAAGGGTTGTGGGCGGCAAGGGATCCCAGCCATAATTATGTCAAATCACCAACACTCTTACGTGCGATACATAAGAACAGTATATCAAGCTCATATATATATATATATATATATATATATATATATATATATATATATATATATATATATATATATATATATATATATATATATATATATATATATATATATATATATATATATATATATATATATATATATATATATATATATATATATATATATATATATATATATGTGTGTGTGTGTGTGTGTGTGTGTGTGTGTGTGTGTGTGTGTGTGTGTGTTTTATTCTTGGGTAACAATACGTAATATCTGACACAGTATGACATTGTCATGAGTAAACCGTAACTCTCTCTCTCTCTCTCTCTCTCTCTCTCTCTCTCTCTCATATGATTTTACAGAGCAGAAAAGTCAGAGTGAAAGACTGTAGGTATAATGATATAAATAAAGGCACCGAAATAGCAAATAGTTTGTGGTAGGCTCGTGGTAGCTAGGGTTGTGGCAGCAGCAGCAGCAGTCAGGCGGTCACCCGTCAGCAGTGAGCTAAACAAGGAAGCTGCAGAGCACGGCCGTGACACTGGAAAGGTGGTGGTGCTGCCCTGGTGCCGCGGTGTTCGCTGTGCTGTGTACCTTGTCAGGTCCTAACCTGACAAAATCACTACAAGTGGAAGCATTATAGAAACCAGCAGTGAAAGTAGTGGCTGGAGATACATGGTCTGGTGGTCAGCGAGACAACAGCAGCCTTGATGCTTGGAGGTCGTCACTATCAGCATCACCACTAACCAGATCTAGCCCCAGGTGAGTTAATGTAATAAAGTGTCACCACCTAGTTTAGTGCCTGGTTTGAAATGCCTTGTCTCGTACCCTGTCAGCACCGTGTCCTGGTCAGTGGCCACGGGAAAGCCAGGCACCCTCAAATTCACTCGCACAAACAAGGTCAAATTCTAAACAGTTCTGCGCTCCCAATTGGATCTGCTTTGTGTATGTAACCAGAAGACATATGCTTGGTATTATTTTCTGCAGGCCATGATGGATATCCCAGATACATTTCCCTGCTCTCAAACAAGGTCAAATTTCATACTGGATAAATCTTAATAATAGCTGCTAGTTCATTTATTCTTCTACTCCCCCTCTCCAGGACAGTCAAGCCTGGGGACCTGGTAGGAAAGTGCGGCTTTAGGGGGGGAGGGGAGGGGACAAAATAGGCCAAATTTGGGAAGCATTGAAAGTCTAAGGACAAAAACATTATTATTCGTCCCCCCAACCCCCTCACTAGGTTAGGTTCAGATCTCTTAGAGATAACCTAATTTGGAAGGGGTGGCTTCATCCCTGCCCCCCCTGGACTCCACCCCTCAAGGACACTAACCTAACTGAAATGGGGAGCATCACCCCTCAGTTTAGGTTAGGTATTTAGTTTTTCTTGGTCATTTCTTTTGACTTTGTTTCAAGATGTGTGGTCTTTATTTTCATGTATACAAATACCTACTTATATTTTCATCCTTTCCTGCAGATGGATATGTACCCACTGACTGTCTCAAGCTGATCATCATATGACCCCAAAGAAAAGTATTCATTAGTGTAGTTAAATATATGAAAAAAAAGTCCAAGAATGTCACATAATAGCCCACCAGTTCCTCTGATCAATTCAACTGTTGATGCCAGTGTGTGTGGAAAAGATGCCCTTACTGATAGCTATGGCTGGTTTGTGCAAGTCCTGCTAGCCTCACTGGCATTTGGATTGCTAATATGTAAGTATCACACTGACTTTTTCCATTGTGAGTATCAAATTTTATTCCACTGGTTCATTCCCCTTGTGGTAGGGGGATGAGCCAGGTTAGAAGACTGCTTTCACCATATTCTTTGTAAAAGACAGCTAAAAGGAGCAGAATGAAGGGAGTGGAAACAAAATATGATATCTTATTTGGCTTGGTTCCCATTAAGAATTATTCCATATTAGCAAAAAGTACAAATACAAATAATAATATGATATGGTAAATTTTTGACATGTATACTAATGTGACTATTCTTTTCAGTGAAAAGATTCTGTGAACCAAAGAAACATAGAAGATCATGGCTTGTTTGGTTTTATGACACCTCCAAGCAGGGCCTGGGAGCAATGATTGTTCACTTCTGTAATGTCTTCTTGTCTGAAGCATTCAAGGGTGATCCCTGCACATGGTAAGCAATATATTCTTATGTGACTGTATAACATTGCCTGTATTAGATTACATGAGGGATGGAGGGGGGGCAGAAAGTTCATGGTGAAGTAATTGAATGCAAAAAAGAAGTGGTGTGACTGAAGTGCAGCAAACATCAGGGGAAGTGTGGTACCACCACCACTGCCACATTTCTTGCATATGCTGATTGCTGTTAAACATTTGTAATCTCAGAAGTGTTAATTCACTAATATTTGGTTTGACATGGTTTTAAAAAGAATGGCTTGCAGTGCTATTCATTACTGTCATAATGTAATACCATGATTTATTTCCTTAGGTACATCATCAGCTTCTTGTTGGATTCCACCCTTGGCTTGGCCATTATCTGGGCTGGGATTCGTCTCAGCATCTACATTGGCCAGAAGAATGGATGGCCTACTATAATCTTTGGGGAATATGGTGGGTACTATAAGATGCTTCTTTTGACTTGTGAAACTGTGTGTTAGTTGCTGTATTGTTAGATTTTGAAGGGTACCTCTGACAATTTTATTTTTTCTCATTATATATGGCTGACATTTCTTTTGAAGGGAGGTTAAGACAAGATGTCTGCATATTGGTTTATCAGTTCCATTGCTCCTTCTCTTTGAGAAATTCCTTTATGAAATTCAAGAAATACAGTAGCTGTATTTTTCCAAATATTCCTTTCTACAGGTCGGCCACCATCAGTGCGGGCATGGGGCCACCAGTGTGCCCTGTATGTGGGCTTCATGGTGGTGGAGAAGGTCATCATAACAGGACTGCTGGCATTACAGTTCTGGGCCAGTGTGCGGGAACTCATCCTGGCCCCCATCACAAGCCCTCAGGCTCGAGTTGTCATTGTGGTTCTAGTCATACCCTTCTTTGTCAATGTAAGTAGTGTCTCATTGGAACATCTTGTTTACTTATGTGAAAGTTATTGTTCATTGGAGCCAGATATGTAAAATGTGTTCTGCCAACTTAGGACATGATCTGATTTGGGGGATTCCTTTTCCAGGCACTCATTTTCTGGGTGACTGACAACTTCCTGATGGTAAATGTGAGGAAGATAACAAGAGGTGATGGTAGTATGCGCGAGAGCAACTCTTCCTCGGGTATGTCCAGGGTCTACTCAAAGGTCAGTAACTTGCACTCTTTTATGTTGTGTTCCTTCCACCCCTTATGCACCTTGACAGGATTCAAGTCAAAATGTAATTGTCTTCAGAATAGTTTTTTGGCATTAACCACATGAAGAAATCTCTAAAGATTTGCCAAGTTATAATTTTTTACAAAATGGCATCATTAATGGGTGTTTCAGAGAGGTTTATCAATAACTTAATTGCTAGTTATCTCTTGTGGATGGATGTGAATTGATAAAGACCCATTGCTTAGTATTTTCTAAACAGGCAGTCTGTGAGTGTGTCTGCTTGTTCCTTTAAATCTCTTATGGTGACTAAGGAACTGTTTGTTTGTAGGTACATTATAAGCGGCCCAACACCCTCCATGAAGATGAATCTGATGTTCTTCTCTCATCATCATCCAATGATGATGAGCTGCTTGGAAGAAATGAGAACCTACAGGAGAGATATGTTGGACATGTCAGTACATGAAGTCCAGAGCAGCTTGGTAGCAGGTTATTACTTTATGGGGATGCCTTGTAGCAGTATGTGATTATTTTTATGAACAACCAAAAAGCTATCTTAGATCATTTAAATTTTTTAAGTTAGTACTTTTATATTTTTAAATGCTCACATGTAGTTTAACTGAATTTTTTATCATATGAGCTAATAATAACAGTATTTGTAGTCCTTTGAGAGAGAGAGAGAGAGAGAGAGAGAGAGAGAGAGCATGACTGGATCTTCTGAACTAGTCTCATATGTTTATTTTAAATAAGGCATTATTTATTCCTGTAATTTTATGCCAGGAGAACTATCTTTTTATGTAAAAATGTAATATTGCAAATATATATATATATATATATATATATATATATATATATATATATATATATATATATATATATATATATATATATATATATATATATATATATATATAGTGACCCTTGCCTCTTAAGGCAGTCAGATTCCTGAGCCCATCATGTGAGTTTTGTGCTTGGTGAAGTTATTTTTCATTGAGAAAAGGTGTTAGGTTCCTATATCTCCCTCATCTCCTTATGTAAGTTTTACATACCTATTATAGAAAACTTTTTAAATACTGATACACTATATGAAATGACTAAAAACAGCATTGGGACTGGATCTTTATATCTGTGTATTTACTTATCTGTTTCTCTCCATCTATATCAATATCTATCCATTTATCTCTATCTACTATATGTGTATATAAATCATTATATATAACTACTCTTTTGGCAACTAATTGGTGTCAAAATAATGTCACCAAACAGTCAAAACCAAAAGAAAACATTAATTGATGCCAGAGCTGTCAGAAAGTCATCCTCTTGCTTAATTTGCCTTGCAAAGCTCAAATTTTTTTGAGTCAGATATTATTGGATGCCTAGAGATAAAATATATATCTAAAATAATGAACAGAGCACTAACCTTGGAACATTAGTAATGAGACAAAGTACTGATATCAAAATTTCTGAAGTGAAGCTGCTGGATACCTCTGCCTTTCACCATCTTTTCTGCATCCTCCTTCTCTTGCTGACCATCACCCATTACCCCAACATTCCAGCACTGCCATAGGTTGTTCATGCCACATTAAAGGCTGCCAAGGATGAGAATTTATAAGTAAATGATGACTGAGATGAGTATTATGTAACTTATATGGTTCAGCTTCCTTATCCATCATATCCCACTCCACTTCACTTCATTAACCTCACCATCACTACTAGTACCCTCAAAGGTTATTGATGCCATAACATATATATATATATATATATATATATATATATATATATATATATATATATATATATATATATATATATATATATATATATATATATATACTACTAAAACATCACCTAAAGTGGCCTAGAATGGAAGTTTGTAAAGAAAGGGTGATTCATTAACACCACGATTGGAGGAGCAGCTGACAGCATCAACTTGATGAGCATGAGCTCTGGTCTTCCGCAACAAATGTCCTCACACCAAAGACTGTCGTAATACACACACACACACACAGATCTATGACTGCCGTAACACACACACACACACACACTCAGATCTATGACTGTCTTACTACACACACACACATACACACATATGATTTACACATGATCCCTATAGTTTCTTGAAAGTTATTTTAGTACTGATTTTGCTTTTAAAGATTAAGTTAACACAATAAGGATCTTGGAGCCTCTTCTGTCAGCCTCAAATTATCATTTGGACAGCTAGACTGGTGTAGTGAAATTTATTGCGGTGGAAGTAAAAGTACACTGTTCTTTGTGGTAGCTTGGTTATAGGAAGAAAAAAAAGGATGAGAATAAAATGATAGTGAGGTACAGGTTGTGGATAACTGTTGCCAGTGCAAGAGGGTGAACGTGGTGAAAGCTGGAATTAGATGCATATTGAAGACTTGTGCTTTGACTAGTCTTTTGAGGCAGCTGCAAGAAATAGGGATCGTATAGAGAGAAATGTTGTTGAAGGAGTGCCCTGTTCTTAACCCAAGCCTGCTTTAATTGCCTTATACAACATGCAGGGAATACAAAAATTAATTTTAAATTCCCATGTTTCAGGAACTACATTACATATATTTTATGTATTTTTCTGCTATATATATTTTTTTAATTATACATTTCATTCCTACAAAGATGCATCGAGTTTACTGATGATAGATTAGTGAATTATAATTGGATGTCTTCTGTATATGCAGATAGAATAATTGTGGCAGTGTAGGGCATTTGGAGGCTGGCAGAGAGGATCATGAACATTGTTGTTGTGGTATTATTATATAAGTAGGAGTTACAAGCTATATTGCATTGACTCTGTATTTTGGAAAAAATTTTCATTTAATTCAGAAATTCAAAAAAAGAATGAAAACTTGTTACAGAATAGAGTATGACATCAGCCTAATGAAATTCACTTCAGTGTGATTGTTGCTTCAGTATCAGGTGCTGCCCAATGAAGTCAAACATCTAGTAACACAATATACAGCTTCCCTGAAGAATAAAATAAAATGTGAAACATGTAAAGTGCTTTAAAACAAGATTTACGTGAAATCCAAGTAGATTTACACTCCAGATGAGAACAAATATTTTGTTGTATTTAAGATACCATTAGGGTGGTATGATTTAAAAGAGACCCACTACCTTTGTACTTATTCCTAAACTTTGCTTACCACCTGAGATACATTCCAGATAATTTTACATTACATGAAATGGGTTGCTGCTTGTTTGTATTGTTTGCATGTACATATTTTTTTCCTTCTTTTATCACCAGTGACTACCTTTGTAATGTATGCATACAAGGTAATCATATGATTATTTTCTTTCATAATCAACCAACTTGAGT
Source organism: Scylla paramamosain (assembly GCF_035594125.1). Classification (NCBI taxonomy): domain Eukaryota; kingdom Metazoa; phylum Arthropoda; class Malacostraca; order Decapoda; family Portunidae; genus Scylla; species Scylla paramamosain. Next base: position 22,226,422 of record NC_087168.1, read on the forward strand.
ATGGGTAGCATTTGGGGATTCTGGAGAAATCCATGAAGGTAGAATAGAGATGCTGTAACGTGAACAGCATACCCGTTTTCTCATCCATTGTTTGTTAATCTCTTATGCCAAAGAGTTATAAATTGCTCGTTTGGTTTCTGGCCATGGTGTGTAGTTCCAAACCATCCTGATAATTTTAGGCAGTTAAGTAGAAAAGTGGAGTTTCTAGATTTAGCTTTCTTTTCATTTACTTGGAAATTGCCAGTATTTCATGAGTAATATAAGTTAGTACAGTTTACCTATAAGTTAAAAAGCAGCCAGCAACACTGAAGTGTCCTGCCTAATTGTGCCTTTTGATATCAGTGGATTAATCATCATCCTGCTTTGCCTTGAGCCTCTTCATCAGAACTAATTGTAATCATTGTTTATTCAACTTTGCATCATATAAGAGGTTAATGCTCCATGCTTTCTTCACACCTTATGGAGTCCCTCATTGTGTCATGGGCTTTTGTGTTCTGTGTTCATTTTCAGTATTCTACCCAAAAGTGGTGCTGGGCTGGAGATCCGCTCACTCTTGTCCATTTTTTCTATTCCACTACGTGATGGTAGTAAGTGAGGTATGGGAGCATTTATGGGTATATCTACTATATTAACAGTTCATCATAGTGTTAAGTGATGCAGTGAAGGGGGTATTATGTACCAGACATCCATGACAGTTTTTATTCTAAGGTAATACAGTGCTGCTGCGTTGCTGATATCACTGTAATACATGCCAGTGAATATGCATGAGAAATTTTCTTCCACAGAGTGATGCAGTAAGTTGCTGTTATCACTTTTGATGGGAAGAAGAATGCTGTACCACTGTCGTAAAAATAGTGAATCTCGCTGTTGATAAATGTGTGTGCATTCCTGTTTTGTTTAGTGTGCATCTGTATTAGAAAAGTCCATCCATATATCTCTTTAATATGCCTCAAATCCTTCTGTGGGAGTGAAGGATATGTTATATATTGTAATTCTGCATGTATTACTGAACAAATTGACTTCATGTGATAACATTTTAATGCAATATATATATATATATATATATATATATATATATATATATATATATATATATATATATATATATATATATATATAGTATAGTATAGTATAGGAATATCAAAAATCTATTTCTTCATTATTTTGGGGTACACAAATATTTTTGAAGCGTAAAAGTAGTTCCTTGACTGCACGTAATCATAAATGGAATGTGGAATCTGTATGTCTAATGAGATAATTAGCTTAAATTTTGAATTTGTATGGAAGAGGAAATTACAGTATGTGAGTACAGTATAGATTAGAACAATTAATGATTCATATTATCAGTCTTGTCAAACACAAAAATTATCCATATTCATTGATCATTTGCTGAGTGAAAAGTGGACAACAGCAAATTTGGTTTAGTAATTCAGCCAGCAGATGAATGGCCCTTCAATCCATAGCTGGCAGCACAAGTTGCAGAGTGGTGCCCAGTTAAAAGAACCATCTATGTGTAATTACTGCCAACTGTAGGAACACAGCATAAATAAAGTTACGCCACATTACAAAAGCTAATATACCCATTTTCTTTGTGGCAATCTTAAGGTATTGGTTAGAATCCTCAGCCAATTGTAAAGCAGGTATGTATTGTATTGTATTGTGTGAGGGCTCATGCCACCCAGTGATAGATTTCATGGCAAAATTTCACCACAACCTCATTCAGAACTTCTTCAATTTCCCTAGATGCATATTTATATAAATTTAATAATGCAAGATGTACAGAGGTGTTGGCAGTGCCTGTGTTAGTCAGTGTGACATTTGGCTGCTTTGACAATTATTCAATATACTGATAAATGGTCCTAAATTTATTAAATGGAAACAAAATGATGGAGTTCAGTGAAGATAATTGTGTATTTGCTTTATTTGCTGGTATATAAGATGCACTCTTCCCTATCAATTTTTCTATATCCAGGCCAGCAATCCCACTTGGGTTGTCAGACAAAGCACCACACACTCTTACGTGCGTCATTCACTCTCTTTGCCCTATCAGCCCCGGTGGAAAGGTATAGTCTTGAGATTGTTCCCTAGTAAAGAATAAAATACAAGAAAATAAAAATAAAAAGTGTAGAAGAGGTGCATCTTACCCATGAGTGCATCTTCTATACAGAAATGTCTCGTGTCTCATGTCTCAGCAAGTGTGGCAATTTCCAAATCTAAGACTGAGGTTGATGTCCTTGGAATTCTCAGTATTGGCTTAGTCATTGTTGGGAAAAAAATGTCCAGCATGTCATTTTGTAATAATTCCCCATTTGTTTTGGAAAAAAATTATAAAAGTTGTGAAATCTTGTCTACTTGCCAATAATAAGACCAATTCACTTTTTAATTCCACAGACCTTTGTGTGCTGACATTTCTGCCCACACATTTAAGTGGAAACTAAATCAACAAATAGATTCCAGTGGTAGTTGTTAGCAGGTGAGGAACTAGCAACTAGCCTGAAGTGATTGAGTGCTCTTGGCATTTCCAAGGAAGGTCTGCTGGTAATGAGAGCCAAAGTATGATGAGTTGCAAGAAGTTTATTAAAATTGTTAAAGTAAAATATAATACTCTAAACTTAACATGTATGGGACCAAAGGTATTATTTTATTATGTGATTAACTCTGGAGAGTAAAAACTTTGATACTGTACATCAGAACCTTTATATTTAGTGCAAAATATTATTTAAGCATAACAACATACTCATGCAAACCTATTTCTTTTACTTGTCCTCTGAAACTGTATGAATTTGCATTTCAAAGTACAACTACTTTATATTATTTACAATATCACTGCATTTGTCACTCTTGGATCAGTATATTCACCAAATATTGAGTATATTTATATGTAAATGCCCTGTCTTGGTTACCTTCCTACAAGGGAGATAACAACAGCTGTGGTGAGTGACTGGTTTGTAAATCTACTGTGGGTCTGTGGGCTGTATAGAGAGAGAGAGAGAGAGAGAGAGAGAGATTAAAGTGTGTGTGTTCATTTGTTCCTCTACCATTCCCACAAACAAGACTTCCACCATGCTTCTAGGCTTGCACAGGATGGATTCATGATTCACATGAGAGTATAGTCTTCACTTGGTCTTTAAATCTGCAACTTTTTGTGAAACCTTGGCAGCAATATTGAAGTAACTCCTGGCCTAGAAAGTAAACATAACACCAAGAATAAAATATAGTCACAAATCAGTGGCAGCAAAGAATAATTTGTTCATGAAAGTCAGTGACTAAATTTATGCAACAAAAAAATCTTTACTTGCCATGAAATTTAAATGGTTACTAGAAACTATGTCATATTTGATTAACTACACCAGAACAATGTAGCTGACATAAGACAGCAAGAAATGCTATCAGGTCAACATCATTTATAAAGGACATAGACATGAGTAAGTTTGCTGGCTTCTAGGCCACAGCTCCCTGACATATCCTACCCCTGTGCTCCACCTGGTGAACAAAAATTTCTGAATGAGACAAGCCCAAATTTCCTTTACTCTGGTGAGGATTCAAACCTTAGTAAGCCCAAATTTCCTTTACTCTGGCGAGGATTCAAACCTTAGTCTCCTCAGTTGTAAGCCAAGGGTATAACCACAAACCTTATTGGCAAACTTACCTGTGGACTACTGCATTCAGATATTACAATAGGCCTCCCACAGTCAGCCCCTTCTCGAATGGATAGATCTAAAGGAACTTCACCAAGAAGATCAACACCTGAGAAAAGAAGCTAGTAAGTTTACTGAATGTTGGAATCTACAAGTTAGTAAGATTGTCTTATAGTCTTTCAAGCCTAAGATGAGCTCTTGGATGTAGTCTGCCAAGTCCTGTGTTGTCATATCTAGACAGGCTGATGAATATCCCTTTATCACACTGTTAGCTGTGACTCTAACTAATTTTGAATGACATACTTTTATGTTAAGACTATGATTTTATGAATGACATACTATTTGAGGGTAAAAAACTCCTTTGCACATATTCCATTCCTGGCAACATGTGCGATGTTGCTGCTTAGTCATTCCTGATCAGCCACCTGCTTTGGCATGGTGTATGTGAGAGATCTGACAACAGTGCAGACTGACCCAGCCACACTGGAGAGCTCATCTTAGGCTTGAAAGACTATAGTAAAGTGTGTGTATGTGTACACATGCTATGATATGCCAAGAGAAGTCTACACCCTAGCCTGATAGTGATGAACAAGCTTTAAAAGATGGATAAATGAATACAACATTTACATACCTAGTTCTTCAGCCATTCTCTGTACTCCCTGCTGCCCAAATATATGTTCCTGGTGGCCACATTTAGGACAACAGAAGACACTCATATTTTCAATTAGACCAAGCACTGGTATGTGAACTTTGCTGAACATTTCTGCTCCTCGGCAAGCATCAAGAAGAGCAATGTCTTGAGGCGTTGAAACTATGATGGCACCTGAAAGGTTCTTAACCATAATATATATATATATATATATATATATATATATATATATATATATATATATATATATATATATATATATATATATATATATATATATATATATATATATATATATATATATATATATATTACTGACATTACTACTGCCACGAATAATTTATAACACACCAGTCCTGTGTCAAAAATTAAAACAGTTAAATAAAGGTACATATGGGAAGTGCCACAACAACAGACCCAACAACAGTTTAAATCAAAGAATACCCAGAAAAAAAAAAAAATAGCATCGACTTCAAGTCATAAACAAAAAGTTAGCCAATTCATGAAGTGGCCACACTTAAAACAATAACATTTGATTACCTCAGTTTTTTTTTTTTTTTTTTTACTTTATTTTGCTTCTGTTAGTTTTTTGAGTATTTTTTTGCATATTACCTGTGTGAAGATGAATTCTTTACATAGGTATCTAATTTAACTGGATGAATATATTGGGTTATTCAAGACATGTGGCATCAAAGAGCATATACATACATGTACAAAACTATCAAGCATACATTTTTGATAGGGTACATACAGTAAGATCTTACCTGTTACATCAATCAACTGTGATATGGAAAGTTGGGTGTCACCCGTTCCTGGTGGCATGTCCAACACCAGATACTTGAGGTCAGGTCCCCAAGCAGTGTGCAGCAACAGTCTCTGGACAGCTGACATCACCATGGGCCCTCGCCACACCACTGCTGCCTTCTCCTCCACTAAGAATCCCATTGACATACTGTTGGGAAGGTTTGTACTGCAGTAATATTGCAAGTCATGAAATTTCAAACTGAATAAAAGCATGAAACTGATATTAAGAACGGGCAATATAAAAACAATGTAATTCTGCAACTTGGTCAACGTCTTGATATTGATATCACTTGTGTTTAAGCAAAATAATTATAACTAACAAATGGAAGTCCTATAATTGTAATGTCCTTCTTGGGCACTTCCTTAGAAGCATTGAGAAATTGATCTGAAAGGCCTTTACCAAGCCAGGGGATCAAACATAGACAGTGTTCTAGATGTTGGGCCAAAACAATTGTCATGTCCAAAGGAAACTTGGACTTCAGCATCTCCCAGTCACTACAAAATGTTATTCTACAAAGAATCCACTTTACTATGCAAGCTTGCATCATTGAAAGAGGGCTCCAAGAACAAGCATCAGTATAGACAGTATATAATACTAGATTATAGATTAATGAGGTGCTGATGGCTGCCATCCCAGAATAATGTAAATTTCTTACCATTGTATGCCATAATTTGAGAGAGGCACCATCTTCTGATCTGAAAACAATAATCATATTTTTATCGAGAACAAAAATGCAGTATTTGCTAAAATGGAAATGTTTGCATATTACAACATGCAAAGTTTCAAGTTTGGCAAACAAAACAAATAAGTATACCATGAATATGATATTTACTTCATCTCATTACGATGGATGTGAATGCAGCCTTACCCACTTTGGTCTATTTCTGGTGAAGCGTTGAGATTCATCATGCGAGGTACTGATGGTCCAAACACATCCATGTCGAGTAGACCAACCCCACAGTTGTCCACTTCAGCCAGGGCAAGTGCCAAGTTTACTGAAATCATACCAAGCATACTTTTTAATCACTTCACTTCATCTGATGGATAATTATGCAAATCACTGATGAAAAAATAAGATCTGTGGGTCCTACAAAACGTTTCTGTGGGGTGAGATCAGATATGCAAGAAACACAAGTAACAAATAAGTATATACTTACTTCTCTTGGCTGTTGTGAGATACCAGATGTAACAATATACAAATAAAGATGCTTATAGATGCCCTATGTCAATAGAACACGTTGCATCAAGATATGTCAATTTGAGTACAAAGGTGTTAGATACTAAGTGTAAAATGGCAATAAAGCTCACCTGCAGTAGTTGATTTCCCTACTCCTCCCTTCCCTGATGCGACAACAATGACATTGCTAACGTTGGGAATCTTGGAGCGCCTGGGCAGTCCTCTCTTCATCACCTCCCTCTGGTGATCTGCCAGCCTGCTCTTGCTACTGTCAGCCTTCTGTAAAAGTAAAAAAAATAATTTGCCAGAATGCTCTTGATACTATCAGTCTGCTGTAGAAGTAAAATAACCTACAACAAGCAATTCTGCATGTATGCTGCTGTGTGTGGACCTCCATTATAAACAATTCATGGTTATCATGGAAGTAACCTTAGCTTTCTAATTTCCAGACAATATTAATTTCCTTGCAAAATATGATGCATTTTCAAATCATGATCTACACTCACCTGGTAGTGCCTTACCACCCTGTGTCCAGCCAACCCTAATTCTAATCATCAGATAAAAATTCTCACATTACCTCAACATCATCCCAATCTACAATACTTACAGGTTTATCAGCATGTGTTGAGAATCCACGCATCAGGACCCGGCTCAAGCCACTGCCACGCCTCAGCAACACACTTTGGTAACATTGGCTGCTACCCACCACACCGGCCATCATCTTGTTATTGTTGGGATTTTTTTTTTTTTTTGGAGGGGGGGTAGGGTGCTGGCTGTGGCCCCGCAACCTCTACTGTACCAAAGGCAGTGGCAGCAGAGAGGTTATCTGGTCGGATTCTGGTGACCTGTTCTGTCTTGTGGAGAAAGACCGTGGTGTGCTTGAGTTTCTTGAAAGCCTACGAGCTCCAAGCTTAGATACACTCACTCTCTCTATTTCTCTCCCTCTGCCCCCTTCCAGAAATCTTCCATAATACTTAAAAGTTCCAAATTAGGAAATATATCATCAAGGCCTCCCTAGCAGAGCAGCATATTACATCTTTTCCGCCAGAATTTAAAAGGCCACATCTATACAACTTCCCAAAAACTCTCGAGAACCTCCACTACTTCGTGACTTGGGTTTTTAAGGGTGTTTTTATGGATCTAGTAACAGATTAACAAGATTTCTATATCGTTAGCAGGAGAAACACTCTTGAGAACTTTCACTATTTCTCAAAGGCTCTAATTAAAGTGATACAAGTTTTAAGGATGTTTTTTTTATGGTTCTAGTGACAGATTAACAAGATTTCAATATTATTTGCTGGGGGAACACTCTTAAGAATCTCCACTACCTTTCAAAGTCTCTAGATGAAGTTACACAGGCTTTCAAGAGGGTTTTTATATTTCTAGTGACAAAATAACAAAATTTCTACATTGTTAACAGAACAAATGCTCTTTTAAAAGTCCCTAATTGAAGAGAGAGAGAGAGAGAGAGAGAGAGAGAGAGAGAGAGAGAGAGAGAGAGAGAGAGAGAGAGAGAGAGAGAGAGAGAGAGAGAGAGAGAGAGAGAGAGAGAGAGAGAGAGTTTTATTGCTGTTTCAACCAATACACCGTATGTAACTACAGCCCCTTGCAGGGTCTACATCTCACTGTTTGAAGCATTTCTAGCCCCATTTTACACTGTCAGAAATTAATAAGAAGCTTATCTTACGGGGGGTCAGGAGGGAAGAGAGCGAAGCCGCCCCCCCCCCACCGTTAGGTTACAAAATGTTAGGTTAGTTTAGTTTACCTTACGGGGGTTCCAATCGGTTAGGGGAGCTCGAGGGGGGAGTATTGGTTGAAACTGCAAATTTACACATATATATATATATATATATATATATATATATATATATATATATATATATATATATATATATATATATATATATATATATATACACACACACACACACACACACACACACATTTTAGACATCGGTCGGGAGCTATTCTACACATTAACCAAAAAAAAGTGAATAAATTAAGCCGCAGCCGGCCTTACCTTTATTGACAGGCGTCCTTTTTATATAAGTACATATTTACCTGCTGGCACACGCTGCTACCTACCTCCTGGCCACGCCCCTTGCCACCTCACGCATGTACAGGCTTAATGGCCCTTTAAAAATCAACAAATTCACCCTTAAGTCCAATCTTGCTCGTTGTTTGTTTACATATCTCTCGGTCTCGGTCTGGGCTGCGGGATGGATCCCGCAGCCCAGACCGAGATCACAGTGATCCTGTGCCACCTGTACCATCAAGATCAAGATCGAGAGATATGTAAACAAACGAGCAAGATTGGACTTAAGGGTGAATTTGTTGATTTTTAAAGGGCCATTAAGCCTGTACATGCGTGAGGTGGCAAGGGGCGTGGCCAGCAGGTAAATATGTACACTAAAAATGCACCTTTGCCAGTCTCTCTCTCTCTCTCTCTCTCTCTCTCTCTTAAGCACACACTCATTGGTTACAGACATGCCATTTTATAAAATAAATTACACTGGATATAAATAAACTTTAATTTATCATACAATTGATAATATATTTACAATATACATTATTATATCAGTTCTTCCTAATACCATCTTGCTAATTTCAAAATATAAAATAATATTCATCTTTTACCAGGTTTGTTTCTTCTGGGTCTTCCTGAGGAGCTACCATCACCATTCTCTCCATCTTCAGAGCCCTGCAAGAGGAGACACAAATTTGATGAAGCACAATGGAAGAAACAGTGAGGTTCTTGGATAGAAGCAATCTCGCTTTTCACATCAAAACCATCAACTCTTAAAGATAACACACCATTCACAAATTTAGCTCCACTAGGACTTACAAAGTCCCTTTCCTTCTTTTATCTCATCTTTGAATGTGCAGTGCCTCAAGCACAAGATAATTTACTAACCTCCAATAATAACATACTCTTATCCATTATATATATATATATATATATATATATATATATATATATATATATATATATATATATATATATATATATATATATATATATATATATATATTATATACCTGCTGTTGCCATTCTCTCTGCAACTCAGCTAACATCTTGGGTGAGAGCAGACCCTGGGCAAGGAGGCGCTCTGTCAGGTTCCCCCTAGACATGCTCTTCCTTCTATACTGTGCAGGAAACTTTGCCTTTGGAAATGCTGCAGTTTCTTGGTGCAAATCTTCTGCACTTGTCAAAGGCAGTGATGGATCTATAAAGAATCAAGAACCAAGGCTCATTAGGAGAGAAAAAAAAAAAAAAAAAAAATCCAATTTTTCTACTGAAATATCAGCAAACATAATTACTAATTTTTTTCCTAGATTTGTTGAAAAGTAACAATCTTGTAAGAACTGTACATACAAAGAAAATTTTCTTCATAAAAGCAAGACATGGACTTCTGGAGTGAAGTTCCTGGTTCATAAGCATTGCTCATTGAAAATAAATAAATAATGTCAAAGATGCAATAATTCAATGCAGGGTACAAGTGCAAACAAAGAACTTACTTCCTCTACTTGAGCTCTTTTTGCGTTGATCCATAATGAAAGTGTCTTCAGTTTCTGCTGCAGTGGTGGAAGTACGAGTATCAGAGTTGCGCAAGAGCCTCACAATTTGTGTGACTCCATCTTGTATTAGATCATCCAACTCCCTCTGCAAATCCCTAACCAATTCCCCCTCAGGAAACATATCTGGAAAACGGTAACTGAAAATTGAAGAAAATTTATGTTACTGTTACAAATCTGACACTTGGAAGAAACAAACAAAAAATGTGATGATAGATTTGAGTAGTGGATGCACCAGCCATAATGCAAGATGAGACTGGTATCCCACACTCATTCAACACAAGTCTGAGGAGCACCTTATATATATATTCTTTTTATGCAAGAAAGCCACTGGCCAAGGGAAACAAAAATTTGAATAAAAAAAAAAGCCCACTTAAATGCCAGTTCCCAAAGCAAATGCCAAACAGAATGATGAAATAGCAGAGGATAAGTGTCTTGAAACCTCCCTCTTGAAAGAGCTCAAGCCATACGCAGGAGGAAATACAGACACAGTCAGAGTTTACCAGTGAAACAGATGAATGATAATATATCCACCTCTCCAGGGCTGGTGTAGAAGTCACCATATTTAGTTTAGAGTTCTGAGTGAAGGGTGTGTATGTAATTAGGTACATGTAGTTTTGTGTGAAGGAAGAGAGTTGTCTTTAGAGGGCAGGCTGTCAATACCTCATGTGTTGTGAGACACAAAGGGAAATGTTCAGTGAGGTCATAGCTCGATTATTAATTAGTTCATAGTACCTGATGATCCAGTGCTTGAGACCTCACTGGAATTATCATTTTGGCAAGTGTCTACTGCCTCCTCCTCCTACTACACTAGTACTATTACCCTGTACTGATTTTACAAAGTACTGACCTCAGCATTACATCACTAGTACTATTACACCATTTTAAAGATGAATGATATAGACCTCAACACTATTACACTGATACTATCATACTATTCTCATGTTTAGTGGTATTGAGCCCAACACTATTATACTGGTACTATTATACTATTCTGATATTTAGTGGTACTGACCTCAACACTCCTCCACTACTGTCAGATAATGCTCACCTCAGCCAGAGATAGAGATCAAACACATCATAAACTTCCTCCAGGTGCACCAGATCAAGCAGAGTGGCTGGAGTGGAGAAGGGCCACTTCACTTGGTGACACAACCAATCAAGAGTTGCTGGCTCATTCTGTGACAGCTGCCGTGTGAACTGTGAGAGAGAAAAAACAAACACAAAATAAACAAAATAAAATAAATAAATAAATAAATAAATAAATAAATAAATAAATAAATAAATAAATAAATAAATAAATAAATAAAATAAAATGAAATAAAATAAAATAAGATAAAGCTTAAAAATATAATAATAATATTTGTGTTGACTGTAGTGTATTTTAAAAATAAAACAGTGAATAGGACTAGTGCAGGATCACAGCACTCCTATAATACAATCATGACAGAGGTGACTCTGGTATGAAGACACACATTCCAGTCATGTATGTTAACTCCTTAACTCAAAAGCTCTGGTTCAACACAGCTCTTTCTCTTACAACTGATGACAGAATAAGAGTGTACACATGCCATGTATGCCACAGCAGTGAACTGATTCTGTTGCTATGAACAGATGCTTGAGACTAGCAGTATAGCTTGAAAGATAAGATCTGATAGCTTCACTGTGATCAGGGATTTGAGCTTCAAGCCTCAAGATTGTGAGTCAAGAACACTGACCACTACACTCACTTGAAAAATAAAAGACCCTACCACACATAGGTATCTGTACTTGACTTGCCTTTTGGTTATGGCACGCACCCAACAACAAAGCAGGAGAGAAAACCTACACAGCTCACCTTGAGAAACATGGCACATACAAAGGGCATCTTCTTGTTAATGGGAGAACAGCAAAGGACATAGCGAGAACGAAGGGGCAGAGGGATGTGTTGGATCAAGTCAGCAAGGAACTTGAAGTCATCCATCAGACACATGAAGTAAAGAGAAGAGTCTACGGTGCAAAGATTCACAAAAACATCCTGAGAAGAGAAAAGACAAACTTATTTCATAAGAACATTGTGAGCTAAATAAAAAATTTCTAGAACATAATAATTAGTCATTATTACGATTATCACTACTATCACTTTCTTCACCTTAAATATCATCATACTCTTCCATACATCTGGGTTAAGAAAGTCTATAAACAATCATTGAAGGATTGCCTAATGAAACGTGACAACACTTACTGGCCACTTAAGCAAGACCAATGAGGTAAGCTGATGTAGTTTACTTCCAACACCAATAAATCCCTTCCAAAATTTTCTTATTAAATCCAACTCTTGCAGCTCACAGCCAACCCACACCCACCCTCAAGTGTTCCTTCACCAGGCAGCAGTACAACATATCTTCACATCAATAAAAGCTCTCACAATGAACAATCTTCATCTTACATTTCTGTAGTAAACCACATAATCTGCCACTGTTCCATTCATAACTCGTTTCATATCTTTTTACTTTAAAAAATAAAAAAAAAATACATAAAAAAATAACATCTAATAAAATACAACTGACTGAACAACCTACTATGAGATTGGAGAGCGTGTAGCTGGGTAAGTGATACGCAAATAGTTCTATTTGGTCTGCTGTTGGATGGAGACCAGCTTGTTCAATATCGTCAGGCACATGGGACAGCAGCCTGCACAGCGTGGGGTGATCCTCAGGCTTCATTGATGTCACATAGCCCTGAAATACACTTCCTCATAAGTTTGATTTATTAAAGGAAAACAAGAGAATGGTTGTGGTGATTTTTGTCTAAAATGTCTAAGTTATGTTCACACACAAAGAATTTACGGCATCATTCACAAGCTGTCTCTATATCAGAACAAAAACTTTAAGGCATCATATGCAAGCAGTCTCTATTAGATGCAATTAGTGCATCTTGCATGCTTTACAGGACCATAAGGAGTCCTTCAAATACACAAAGAAATACACCTATGTAAAAAAAAGAAGAAAAAAAAAATCATTGTGTATGTGGCATACGCACATGTTCCCACTGGGTGCCGTAGCGGCCAGCCCGTCCTGCGATCTGCAGCGCTGATGACACACTGATTGTCTCCATCTCCATTTCTCCTTTCTCATTAATCATCGGCCGGATCAGAGAATAAAAGATGATGCGACGAATGCTTCTGTTCATTAAGAGAAAGTAATGATCGTGGAAGGTCAGATTCTTTAGTAATATGAAATGATGAAAATACTAATATGATTAAATTCATGGTTACCAGTTTATTTTTTTTGTTTTACAAAAATTGACAAAGAACTCTAAAGCCTGCATTGCAGCAAAAGCTTGGCCAATCAAATGCAGCTCCAACATCGATATAGTAGATATACACAGATATGCAAGAGAGAGAGACCAGTCAATTCCCAGACCATGCAATATACATGTATTGTTTAAATAAACACCTAGTTACTGATACTAATTAAACATACAGGTTAAGTCCCATTCCAATGGCATCTGTTGCAACCAGAATCTTGCATGGATGCTTGGGATCATTGAACTTGTGGGCCTGAGCAAGTTTAGTGCCTGGAGGCAACCCTGGGTAAAAATGCAACAAAAACAAATACATTAGTTCTATTTTTCTCATGTTAGGAATCTTCATAAATTATAAGCCTTGATGCTGAATGGGCACATGACCTGTCACACACACATCCTGATTAATCCCTTCATTATGTCCACAGGCAGAAACATCCTCACTTAATAAAAATCATCAACTAACCTCCATAGATAACAGCTACCTCATGACCTCTGCGTTCAATTTCTCGAGTGACATAGTGGATGTCTCTCTTACTGAAGCAAACAATACAGTCTCCTGGATGTACATTGTCCAGGGTCTGCAAAGCATAATCTTCGACTGTCAGTTCTGTCAGCCTCTTGTACCTCCTGACCTGTAACAATGTTCAAAATGTAGTACTGAGGCAAGTGAACTGGATCTGGAAACAAAGTAGAACTTAAACAACCAGAATTAGAAACAAGCAACCCATCAGTGACACCACTCATCTTGCAGTTTTGGAATTTTGAAATGCTGAAGCTAGAGTTCACAGGTAACACTGCACTGTACAAAAAGACTAATCATTGCAGTACTATATTGAAATGTGAGAAAGAAGGGTGTCATTTTCCATGTAGTGCTAGAGGAAGAGTGTTTCATGTGCCCTCATCTCAAGAGGCCCCTACATAAATAATGCTTGTGAGGCTTTACTCATTTCCCACAATTCTATACTAAGCTCAAAGGAACCTGGTGACTAACTCAAAAGGATGGCTGTAAGCTGATAAGAATAATGGGGAAATGGTTCGGCTGGAATGTTTTAATGCTTTTTCATGGTGGCTGATTAGCCACACACTATAGACTAATAAATTTATCCATGATCAAGAAATGGGAACAATTTTCTCTCATAAAAACCCAATTGTAATTCCTCACCTCTACCTCCTCACCCGCTGCAATGGCTAATTCTTTGATGAGTCCAATGGCAGAAGATTCTCCACAGACATGAACCTCCTTAGCATTCAGGCCTAGCAAGGCTCTGGTCCATGCCCAGCCCCTGCTGGGGTCACGGATCATCTGGATCTCATCAACCACAGCCACATCAACTGAAAAATACAGAAGAAAAGAAGACATTAATGAATCTAATTATGTTTCACTCAAGATACAAACATATCTATGGACATCAAATTACTGCACATTTCTGAAGCTCACTGAAGTTGCATACTAAATAAAGATATAATCAGTCTGGCCATAAATGTTGAAAGCCACACACATACAAGCATCATTGACTGATGTCATCTCCACAGTGCAAGCCACGTGTCGAGCTGCACACCCATCAGTGTTGCCAAATCTTCTTTCTTCTCCTGTTACCAGATCACAAGGAGTTCCCTGTTAGGAGCAAACGTTCATGGAATTCAGAGGTTATAAGAATGATGGTGATGTGAATCTGGGTGCAGAGGCTGAAGAAAGTATGCGGTGTCAATATATAAGGTAATAAGATACTATGAGTTATGAAAATGCAAACAAACAAAAACATTTATTGACAAGAATGAAAGTATAAAGCAGTGAAATGGACTCACATGTGCACCTGAGGCAATATGCAACAAATGAAGTATTGTTACATAATTACTGACAAACAACTAACATACAATGATTAATACTAGAGAAGAATGTAGTGATGAAGATTGAAAGAGAAAAATTACGACATCAAAATATGTGATTCACAACTGTATTCCCCCCAAAATCACCATAATATAAACAGACAATGTAGTAACAATGCAGTGCCTAGCAGTATACTCACCCTACTGTTACTTTTGTTGAACACCTCACTGGCCAACAACTTAAGAGGGCCACAGTAGACGCCAGATTCAGCATTCAAAAATCTTTCCATAGCATGATATGTCTTGCCGCTGTTTGTTGGTCCTGCGTGAAATATTATTTTTCGATTCAGTGCCCTGGCTTCTGTGTACCTGAAAACATACACTTTGTAATAAGTTTTCACATCAACACAATCATACCCACACATGTGCAAAAGTAAATATATATATATATATATATATATATATATATATATATATATATATATATATATATATATATATATATATATATATATATATATATATATATTATGGTAATAATGGGGTGGTGACCAATCTCTTCCATAAGTGTGTTGTTGTTCTCTATCAAATCATGGCAAGTTTTTGGATATTGAAATAACATTAAAATTTTCATCTGAGGGTTAAGTTAGGTTAAGTTAAGTTTAAATTAATTCAGTTCATTTATTTAATTGGAGAGAAAAAAAATAAAAAAATAAAATAAAATAAATAAATAAATAAATAAATAAATAAATATATATATATATATATATATATATATATATATATATATATATATATATATATATATATATATATATATATATATATATATATATATATATATATATATATATATATATATGCCCAGAAATAGTCACTGGAGATTATTAGTGCTACAGTAGAGAGAGAGAGAGAGAGAGAGAGAGAGAGAGAGAGAGAGAGAGAGAGAGAGAGAGAGAGAGAGAGAGAGAGAGAGAGAGAGAGAGAGAGAGAGAGAGAGAGAGAGAGAGAGAGAGAGAGAGAGAGAGAGAGAGAAGGCTGAAGATGGTAGAGTAAAGGATAAGATTTTTTTTTTTTCATGTAGGAGGGACACTGGCCAAGAGAGAAAAAAATGCCCACTGAAATGCCAGTCCCATAAAAGGGTAAAAGCAGTAGTCTAAAACTGATGGATAAGTGTCTTGAAACCTCCCTCTTCAAGGAATTCAAGTCATAGGAAGGTGGAAATACAGAAGTAGGCAGGGAGTTCCAGAGTTTACCAGAGAAAAGGATGAATGACTGAGAATACTGGTTAACTCTTGCATTAGAGAGGTGGACAGAATAGGGGTGAGAGAAAGAAGAAAGTCTTGTGCAGCGAGGCCACGGTAGGAGGGGAGGCATGCAGTTAGAAAGATCAGAAGAGCAGTTAGCATGAAAATAGTGGTAGAAGACAGCTAGAGATGCAACATTGTGGCAGTGAGAGAGAGGCTGAAGACAGTCAGTTAGAGAAGAGGAATTGATGAGACGAAAAGCTTTTGATTCCACCCTGTCTAGAAGAGCAGTATGAGTGGAACCCCCCCAGACATGTGAAGCATACTCCATACATGGATGGATAAGGCCCTCGTACAGAGTTAGTAGCTGGGGGGGGGGGGTGAGAAAAACTGACGGAGACGTCTCAGAATGCCCAACTTCATAGAAGCTGTCTTAACTAGAGATGAGATGTGAAGTTTCCGGTTCAGATTATGAGTAAAGGACAGACCGAGGATGTTCAGTGTAGAAGAGGGGCACAGTTGAGTGTCACTGAAGAAGAGGGGATAGTTGTCTGGAAGGTAAAGGATACATGGAGGAATTGAGTTTTTGAGGCATTGAACAATACCAAGTTTACTCTGCCCCAATCAGAAATTTTTGAAAGATCAGATGTCAAGCATTCTGTGGCTTCCCTGCGTGAAATGTTTACCTCCTGAAGGGTTGGATGTCTATGAAAAGATGTGGAAAAGTGCAGGGTGGTATCATCAGCGTAGGAGTGGATAGGATGCCCGAATTAATGGAAGTCAGATAAAGTATCAAAGACTCCACATGGACAACATGTGGAGTCTTTGATTAGCACTCAGTCAGAAGCCTCTATACTGTATTGGTGAGCAGTCTTTGTGAACAGGCATCTTGCATTGAGTGATCCTACTTACAGGAGTTTAAAGACCCACCAACATGTGAATGTCTTGGCTACATTGTACTCAGCTTAAGTAATTCTGTGACATAAATCTGTACTGTTGTTTCTGTAAAGCTGAGACTGTATATTACCAGTTTACTTTCTATCCTCATGTGAGCTTGTTCACATTCTCAGGTTCTGACCAATTCAAAGATTAAGTCAACATGACATGCACTGATTGCACCAAGAATGGTGTGGTAACAATTAGGCTAAGGTTACTTCCATAATACCCACTTTTCCTAGGATGACATGAAAAATACACATTTCTTAAACAGCTTCCAGTAGTTTTATACTACCTGCCATACTTAAGATTGTATATTTGGGGAGAATGTAGGATATAAGAATCAGATTGGAGAGATTTCTGGTTAAAGGAAGTATACTCACCAATTTGGAGGATTTGAGAGGTCTGATATTTTGTAGAGGTCATCCATACATATAAGATGAGGGAATATCTTCTGTGCATGCTTCAGGAAGGTCGGATAGATGTCATGAATGTGTCCAGCACCCTGTCAGTCACCAGAGAACAGGTTATATTAAACATTTCATCATGACCCAATATTGGGAGGTAAATAAATAAATAGACTCCAGCCAGTGTCCAGCACAGTTCACCACTCCTTCAAGTCTGTTTACTACTTCAGACAGACATTTCTTCCCAAACTCCAGCTGTCTAGTCTTAGGCCTATGTATTGATAGGTACTTAGCTTCCTGTGTCTGTGGCTAAACAAAGGTATTATTTTATAACCTGGCATAAGCCTGTATACACTAATTCACCATAATTCTATGAATAAAGTAACTGATGGACAATTACTAATATTAAAGGTCTGTTGGGTAGCATAATGAAAATGTATACTTCAATACTTATTGCAATTAAGTTTAAATAAGTTATTCATTATTCATAAAATAACACACTATGTGTATAGTAAGTCTGTCACATGCATGTACTGTACTATATAAGAGTTCTTGATAGTATACACACACAAGTTTTCCTTCCCTCTCTGTACACAACCCAAGATAGAGGAGCAAAAGTTTTTAAGTAGACATAGCAACACAGACAACTTTCATATCATTCTGGCTCTATGCTTCAATGTACTTCCCTTATCTAATCCTCATTATGAAGTCTTGTACCAAGGCAGTTATATAACATGAATATAGTATATATTGTGCAGATTTAGGAAGTATATTCAAAAGTTAAGTCTGACGTCAACAGTGATACATGCTACTAGGAAAACTCTAATCTGGTATAAGTGGTGCATGAAAAAAAAAAAGTAAATTGTTTTGATGGCACAGAAGTGTTAATCTTCAAGTAAAAAGAAAGCAAACATACGTGCAACAGCACACACACACACACACACACACACACACAGTATTATATTTTCATCACTAAGGTTTATACCAGATTAGTTTTCTCAATAGTACGTACCAGCAAGCAATATATTAGAGTACACACCTGAATAATGTCACTGATAATGATGTGAAGGTCAACTGGAAGACTTTCAGACTCAAGGCAGAACTTACGGAAACTGATGAAGGTCTGCTGGTAAAGGTAATCTGTTCCGAGAAAAAGAAAAGAATAAAAACCCATAGAACTCTATCTATCTATATACCAGGCTGGCAATTTCATGTAGGGTGGCCTAGACAAAGCACCACAAACTCACACACATCGTTCACACTCTTATCCCTATAGCATAAAAGCATAAAAAAAAAAAAAAAAAAAAGTAGCAAAGATTTACTGAACTTCCACAGGCACTAAAATCAAGCAGACCTTCTAATCTGTCTAACATTACATATCAATTCTTTTAAATATAAAAAATGTACTTACTGTCTAAACCATTTTCTCTGGCCAACTCCTTGACTGTTTCATTTGTGTAGAACCGGTTCAAGATGCGCAAAATGTCCTCTTTCTTTAGTGGACCAGCCATTTCCTCACCAACATTGATCTCATCCTGTCTTGCCTAAAAGGATTATTCAGCAAATGAGATAACTTGTGCATCACATGGACAGCCTTGTATATACAATAATAAATCCATTAAATAATTATCAAAAACACATAAAGCAACACATTACATTAAAAAGGCTCTTTTACCTTCACTGGTACAGGAATGAACAGATGTGATATGTCATCTTTGCCGCCTCGCCAAGAGCCACCACCGCCGCTGCCACCTCGATGCCTGTGTTTCAGCCTCCATGTGCACACAAAACCCAAGGGATTCCTTGGTGGTGCTATTTCCTGTCTGAAGAAATTAATTCCATACATTAAGTGAAGAGTAAAACAGTTTTTATGCTAACATCAGCTGGGTACTTCACATAAATGACTGCTGCTTTCTCAATTACCGTAACTTCATAACAAGTTTTGCAGTGTAGAAGAAATTCAATTTCAATATTATAACAAATCAATATCTTGGGAACAAGACGGAATCAACTGGCAGATTCCACCATAACAGTGAGACTTACTAGAAAAAAATAGGAATAATATTGAAATAAGAGTAATTCTTCCAGGCGGGGGTTTGGCTAGAATTAGATTAATTCAAGCCATAATTTCATTGCCATTCCTTCATTGTGTTAAGACTTGAAAAAGCATCATATCTTTACCAAGAAATAAATAGTCTAACTCAAAATTAACAGGCAAGGGTTATTTCCATAAAATCCAAAAGTAGTTTTGTTGTCACTGAAATTAAATGATTCTGGACTTTACCTGTGAGCATCCCGCTGAGTGGCCCACAGATGTGCTACATGGGAGGGCGCCACGCACCACAGTGGTGCCACAAGAGAAGGTGCCACATGCCATTCAGGCCTCAGCCTCCTCACACACCACCTCGCCGCCGCGCCAGGGACCCACAGCTTGCACCACATGCTCCTGTCTATCTTGTCAGTGAGCATCACGTGTCTAACATTGTGGGATTGGTATTAAATGTCAAACACCAACATGAAACTTTTATCCTGAATCTTTCTTCCTGCAACCCAAAAGCTGGTGACGTCCCGAGAGGGAAACACACACATGACGCTTATCTTCTCAGGAGAAGCGCAGGTGAGGGAGACTAAAAGGGAGCACAGCTACGGTGCCAGGCAGTGTTTGGTGCGAGTGGTAGGATGCCCCGTGTGTTCCTGCACCATGGACAATGAGGGTCAGGGCCAAACAATGATGATGTGAAATTCTCTATGTTTCTTTGGGCCAGGCAAGGATGACAAATTTTCAATACGTTCCTTTGGGCCAAACAAGGATGATAAAGTTCTTTGTACGTTGCTTTGGGGAAGACAAGGGTGGTGAGACCCAGCTGGTCACTGGGCACTGCCACCGACTAACGTAACTGGACTGCGAGTGGGGAGGAAACGTGTGTTGCCCCAACCCAAGTTTCCAGACGCCCCATATGATACCCAGGAATTTCATGCGATAATTATGGAACTGTTAATACAAGCTTATGTAAACAGTTATTTGAAGTAGTAATTTAAGTTTTCGTTTTCTCTTCTTGCCCAGATAGCTTGAAATATATAACTGGAGTGATTAATTTGATTTAATCCACCCTTACAATATTCAGGAATGATATAATACTAAGCTTGTATAAACAGTTGTTTAAAATAGTAATTTAAGTGTCATTTTTCTTTTTTTAACGTCTGAAATATAGAACTTGTGATTCAATAAATTTAACTGATCTACCCGTTATAATAGTAATGAATAGTACTAATGTAACTATTAATAAAAAAAATATAAACGGTTATTTTAAGTATTTATTTAAATCTGTCACAAATTTTTATGCCTTAGTAGGTTAAATTAATTGTTAAAGAAATTGTGTGTGGTTCAGTTTATCTCACCATTACGATATTCAAGAATTTGATAATAACATCTTATATAAAGGTAGATAGATTGTTTTATTGCTGTATATATGAGGTGTGTGTATGGCCGGCTTAAGAAATGGTGTGATTCAGTTTGTTCATCCCACCCTTACGAAGTTCAGGAATCTGATAAAACATCTTTAAGGAAGGTAAACAGATAAACAGACTTATTGTTGCACATAAGGAAAGTACATTAGGTGAGGAGGGTGGCGCTTGCCAACCTTCCCCTGGGTATATGATACACTAAAATATTAACATGAACGAAACAGCACATACAAAATTTTCAATAGACATTTCTCTGCACTTGTGGAGAATGTGGGTCCCACCTGGAATGGCTGTGGCGCACCAGGTTGAGCTCCCACTCCCCAAGTGTGCATTTCCGGCGCAGTTCTGCTGGCCTGGGAGAGCGAAGCAGCCCCGCACCACAGGCGGTGTTTTGAGGGGCGCCTAATGTATATACATGGCGCCTTTTTCCTAAGTTGTTTGTTTTCCGTTTTTTTTTTTTTTTTTGAAGTACATACACACTGCATCACCATCTGTACAATGCAAGACTGAACAAAACACACACACACACACACACACACACACACACACACACACACACACAGCATCATTATCTGTACAATGAAAGACAGGGCAAAACACCCACACACGCACACACACTGCATCATTATCTGTACAATGAAAGACAGGGCAAAACACCCACACACACACATACTGCAACACCATCTGTAGAGTGAAAGACTGGGCAACACACACACACACACACACACACACACACACACACACACACACACACACACACACTGCATCATTATCTGTACAATGAAAGACAGGGAAAAACACCCACACACACACATACTGCATCACCATCTGTACAGTGAAAGACTGGGCAACACACACACACACACACACACACACACACACACACACACTGCATAGGCATATATACAACGAAAGACAAGGCAACACACACACACACACACACACACACACACACACACACACACACACACACACACACACACACACACAGCATAAGCATATGTACAACGAAAGACAAGGCAACACACACACACACACACACACACACACACACACACACACACACACACACACACACACACACACTGCATAAGCATATGCACAACGAAAGACAAGGCAACACACACACACACACCACACACACACACACACACACACACACACACACACACACACAATGCATAAGCATTTGTACAACGAAAGACAAGGCAACACACACACACACACACACACACTGCATAAGCATCTGTACAACGAAAGACAAGGCAACACACACACACACACACACACACACACACACACACACACACACACACACACACTGCATAAGCATCTGTACAACGTAAGACAAGGCAACACACACACACACACACACACACACTGCATCATCATCTGTACAACGAAAAATAAGGCAACACACACACACACACACACACACACACACACACACACACACACACACACACACCTTGAAAAAAAACACCGAATATTTACTGGGAAGGACTGGAAGGGAGTTAGGGAAGGTACCACTCTGATAACGTCACGGCTGGGGGGGGGGCTTGTGATGTCACGGGCGGGGGGGGTGGGGGGTTGATGACGTCACAGGGACCGTTATTTACGTACGTACGTATTTCATTTTGAAAATGACCCCTCTAAAAAACGCAGCTAGACAGGAATGCTTTATAAATTCAGACTTGCCACACATTTTAACCAATACCACAAATAACAACACATTTCAAAACACAGTAGTATTAAAGATATTTAAAAAGAAGTATCTGGAAACTGTTGGAACCTTCACCCCATTTAAAATCGTTCAAATGTCCACCCATTCTGGCTTAAACATAACGGAAAACACTTTAAAAAATCTGAACTATTTTCTAAAACCGTTTAAAGTGAGCTACAAGTACAAATAAAAAATCTACCGAAAAAAAAAATCAATATTATTGGAAGTTGAACACGAATAAAAACAAGTGTACGGCGCACGCATTTCACTGAGCGGGACGGCAACACACTTAAAAAAACACCAACTATTTTTTAAAACCAATAAGAACCTAGTATAGGCTGAAATAAAAAATTTAGTTTTGGGACCGTAAAAAAAAACGCCGAAAACGGCCCTCTTATTTACACAAAAACAACGCCAAAATCACCACTTTTCACGCAACACACACTCAAATAACTTAAAAAAACAACGAAATATTTTTACAAACCATAAAATCTTAGCTACAAGCCGAAATAAAATACTTGGGAAATAAGAAAAATAATATTGGAACCGGAGGGGGCTGGGGAGCCTTATCCAAGATGGCGGTGGGGGGCCAGTGGAGGGGACGCCCAACCCTTCTCACTCATTTAAACCCTCGCCAAACTTAAACTAAGTAATGGCAGGTATATCTAACGAGCTGATATTAAAGATTGGTCATGTGGCTCCGCTTTGCGACAGTATTGGTTTAAAACATTCACAGATAAGATAGATAATGGCTGATAAATAGAGATGAGCCAGATTGTTTACATTTTCATTAAGTTAAATTTTACGGTTTTTAGCAAAGAGACGAGGCTGACACAGGGATATATTGTGCTGGAGGTTAGGTGAGATGCGTTAAAATGAGTTAAAACCGTGGATTGTTCAGTTATTCATTAAAAACTTACGTTAAGTTACCTAAATGTATTCTAACACTTCCTGACCTTACCTTCCCTGCGGTGGTGATATACCTTCCTGCCTCCTCGTCACTATGGCTGGCTGTCTAGCACCTTCTCACAGCCAAACTTTTCTTTATTTTGCTTGTTTTCACCCACTGCTGCCTTCGGGTGTCCACTGCTAGAGCCCACGCTTTCCTCATTACCAACTAAACAAGGTTTAACTCGTGGGTAAGCCTTGGCAGCCACTGTGTAGGCGTGGTTACACACACACACACACACAAAAAAAAAAAAAAACACAAATTCTGTCAGGCTGGGAGTTGAAACACGCTTACTAACACCACCCATAGACGCGACACACCGGTTAACTTGTCAGGCAGACAGACAGCAGCAGGCTGTCTTGCGACTCAAGCGCGCACCGACCATGATCCTACTAATTCTTAACGGGAGGAGGGCGTTATACTCCAAGACCAAGATTACGCTCGGTCAAGTCCAAGCTCTCTCTCTCTCTCTGATCTTGCTAATTGCATGCCTCCCCTCCTCCTGAGGCCTCGCTGCTTCTTTCTCCCACTCCTATTATGTCCACCTCTTTAATACAAGAGTTAACCGGTATCCTCAATCATCTAGCCCTGGTAAACTCTGGAACTCCCTGCCTGCTTCTGTATTTCCTCTTTCCTATGACTTCAACTCTTTCAAGAGCCTTATTTTATTTTTTTTTTAATCATTCTATCTGACATCTATGGGTACTAGCATTAAGTGGATTTTTTTTTTTTTTTTTTTTTTTGTTGGAACAGGTTTTTCCTAGGGATAGCACTCCTGATCAGGACAGCGCTTAGATATTTGGACCATAATGATTATCAGGTCCTGAGATCATTTTAAGGCCTTTGTACTTCCAGTCACTCACCCAAGCATGACTAGAGATGTCCAGAAGGGGCCAAGCGTAATTACAATAACAGGTCTAAATGTATTTTTTCCTGGGAATTTCCCCTTTCATGGTTTAGAAGAGGGGAACCAAAAGATGCTAGTGATTTCCATGAAAACCAAAGGCCACATTAATTTAAAACACATCATGATCCATCAGATAAATAACTGTATGAAAAAATTGAGAGGATACCTAAGTCAGCAGTTTTTAGGATTTTATGTTTCCATATGGCAACAATGTGGGCAGACCTAATACCCAGAGAGTGTATTTATGTAAGTAAAGCCTGGCTGTGGAATATGTAAAAGACATTGGTCCAGTATCTAAGTAGTAGGTGAAATGAGTTACTTGGGAAATGCTTTTGAGTGAAAAATGGATGGTGAAAGCAGCAGAAGTATGTGCAGCAGGTTTGATAACTTTGGTAATGTAAATCTTGGTGAAGAAATTCAATGTGGAGAGGCTGAAGAGGCCAAGCATTTCACTGTAAGCTGATTTGACAGAAAGTGAGATAAAAGAGTCTGAATATAATGGATGATCTCCAGTGAAATGGGAAAGCAAAATACTGAAGTTTGTAGGATAAATGGGTGAGGGAAGAGGATTAGTGAATGTGAGAAGAGAATGCAATGACGGGGATGAATAAAGACTCCTGTGTCACAACCATCTCCTGTCTCCTGTGTGATCCAGGATAAGCATTCAACACACAGGATTTTTTTGCCTTTATTAGCCATAAGATAAAAACCACATTGGTAGACATTCACAACTGCACAAATTTTTTAAAGACATGAGGCATTAGTGTTTATTTTTATTGGTACTAGCATCAAACTATCATTTTACCAACACTGTACTGATACATTTGATACCTGATCACGATGATAAAATGGAGAGGGAATACCTAATGGCAGGAAATGGCAGCAGGTAAAAGTTCATAGGTGACAAATTACATGACAAGAAAATGTCCATTAACTATTCATGTCTTTGGTCTCTAAAGGGTAAGAGAAAAATTATAAAGAGTAATGCTATAGGAACGTACATGTACCAAACCCTCAAAATGGCAGAGTGAGGAAATATAATCAGGGATACCTGAAGTGTGATTAATAAAGCAATTACACTTACAAGCTCAAGAATACACAAGTCTATATACCAGAAGCATAAAATCATGTGAGCAAAAATGGCCATATAAGAAAAATGTGTCTGTGCATGTGTGTGAGCAAGAAAATGTGTTTTTTTCCTTTGGTCTTCCTGTATGTATGTGTGTGAGGTCCTGCAGTAACAAAAAGCTAAGAAACCTGCTCCTGTGTGTGTGTGTGTGTGTGTGTGTGTGTGAAAGTTTACCTAATTGTAATATAGAGGGCTCATGTTAGTCTCCATTCCTAGTTTTACCAAACTTGGTCTTAAAGTTGTGGATGTTCCTTGTCACAATCCCTGGAACATAAGAACATAAGAAAATAAGGGAAGCTGCAAGAAGCCATCAGAACTACACATGGCAGTTGCTGTAATCTCATCCTAAATTTCAATTTTTCTACTTAGGAAACTTGATTTCTTTGCACTAAGTATTTAGTCTTTTTAATCTGTATTCATGATCCCTTGTCCTTTTATTTTAGCGTAGGGTCTGCCACGAAATGCACTCAAGCAGGGAACCACATCCCAATGTCAGCCTCAGAGAGAGAGACCTAGACAGACTAGGCAGCCAGCCCCTCTAGGGAAAGCTCTCTGAGAAATCAAACTTACTCCCTGTCAGAGAATGGTATCTGTGGGAGGAAATCTTTTGATGTGAACAAACAAAATTATCCAACTCCGTAAGGGAAAATAAGGACATTAAATTAAATAAAGAGGATGATCCGTTGATATCTTATCATCTATTTTTCCACGATCCTTGCTATCCTCAGTTTTTAATTCCTTTACTAATCCATTTGTTCAATTGTCCTTATTATAAGTGTTCGAGCAAATATGTCCCAAGTTTTGGCTTGCTTGCAACTTTAACCTCAATTTTATCAGTTGGTCATTTCCTTGAACTTTGTTCCCTCTTCATTATCATTTCATGTTTTCAGTGTTTCTTTCATAGTGTGTGTGTGTGTGTGTGTGTGTGTGTGTGTGTGTGTGTGTGTGTGTGTGTGTGTGTGTGTGTGTGTGTGTGTGTGTGTGTGTGTGTGTGTGCCTGCTAAGGGAGACCGGAAGTGGCCAGGGGAGAAAAATATGCCCACTGAAATGCCAGTCCCATAAAAGGGTAAAAGCAGTAGTCTAAAACTGATGGATAAGTGTCTTGAAACCTCCCTCTTCAAGGAATTCAAGTCATAGGAAGGTGGAAACACAGAAGCAGGCAGGGAGTTCCAGAGTTTACCAGAGAAAGGGATGAATGATTGAGAATACTGGTTAACTCTTGCGTTAGAGAGGTGGGCAGAATAGGGGTGAGAGAAAGAAGAAAGTCTTGTGCAGCGAGGCCGCGGGAGGAGGGGAGGCATGCAGTTAGAAAGCATAATCTTCGATTGTCAGTTCTGTCAGCCTCTTGTACCTCCTGACCTGTAACAATGTTCAAAATGTAGTACTGAGGCAAGTGAATTGGATCTGGAAAAAAAGTAGAACTTAAACAACCAGAATTAGAAACAGGCAACCCATCAGTGACACCACTCATCTTGCAGTTTTGGAATTTTGAAATGCTGAAGCTAGAGTTCACAGGTAACACTGCACTTGTACAAAAAGACTAATCATTGCAGTACTATACTGAAATATGAGAAAGAAGGGTGTCATACACACCAAAACATCCCAAAACACTCCAAAAACACACCAAAATACCCTCAAAACACACCAAAACATCCCAAAACACTCCAAAAACACACCAAAACACCCTTAAAATACCCAAAAACACCCAAAAACATCACCAAAACATACCACCAAAACAAGACAGAGTGGAACCTCGCAGGGACGCCGATGATATGCTGGTAATAAGTCACACAGGAAAGCACAGAGGAATACAAGCCGCTGGAGTCGTGCTTGGAGTAACAGTCAAAGAGAGCAGGAGACAGAGGCATCACCACCGTCAAGCCGACCAGGTCCAGGATCAGACTGCCGAATGCCACCTTGCTTCTCCGCACGTTCTTCTGTGGGTGTTAGGTTAGGTTAAGTTAGTTTAGGTTAAGTTAGGTTAGGTTAGGTTAGGTTAAGTTAGGTTAGGCTAAGTTAGGTTAGGTTAGGTTAAGTTAGGTTAAGTTAGGTTAGATTAGGTTAAGTTAGGTTAGGTTAGGTTAGGTTAGGTCAGGTTAGGTTAGGTTAGGTTAGGTTAGGTCAGGTTAGGTTAAGTGAGGTGTTTTTAATCTTTAATTTTATCTCAGTATTTTTTTCTTGTAGTATTTAGTTGCCTTTGAGCAGTGTCCCTCCTATATATATAAAAAAATAAAACAAAATAAACAAATAAATAAATAAACTAAAACAATAAAATGTTTACGACTTTCAATCACTTTCCCGACACACTTGTGCATGGAGGCAGTGTTGCATGAGCCTTGACTGACAAATATTGCAGCGTGTTGACAACCACACACTTTACATCTCAGCTTAGCAACACACACAAACACAACACCCTGCTCACCTTCTCCTTGATGTCCGCAGCCTGTACCGCCCCTCCGTCCCTGCCGTCCACCTCACCACCGCTGCCGCCGCCACTGCCATCGCTGCCACCAACCTGCCTGCCGGATCGGAGGGTTGCCGTTGCTCTGAAAGTTACGTTAGGTTAGGTTAAGCGGGGCCGTGGGAAGAGGATGTAGGTTAGGTTAGGCTAGGCTAGGTTATGTTAGGTTTGGCTAGGCTTCTTTAGGTTAGGTTAGGTTAGGTAAGGCTTGGCTAGGTTAGGCTTGCTTAGGTAAGGTTTGGCTAGGTTAGGTTAGGTTAGGTTAGGTAGAGTTTGGTTAGGCTAGCTTGGGATTAAGACATGAGATAGCCAGTCTTGGGGAGGAGGAAGCACCAGACACAAGTTAGGGTAGGCTTCTTTGGGTTAGGCTTGGTTTGGTTAGGGGCAGCTGAGGAGTGTGAGGCTCCACCATGTTAGGTTAAATTTGAGGTAATATTTGAGTCATTTTCTCACTCACCACCAAAATTTTCCCACTGTAAAAACTTTAATATTTTTTTTCTGAAGGCTACAAAACAAATCACTCGTTTTCTCATCCCAGACTCCTAAACACCACCCCTTTCTCCCTTCACACACACACACACACACACACTTTCCCTCACAGCACAAAGGAACATAGATGAGCAATTAAATCCACAACAGCAGCAGCAGCAGCATCAGCCAGCCAGCCAGCCTCTTCTGACTTAAATGTAGGAAAATTTTAAACACGTAAATATATATTTTCTTCTTTACACACACACACACACACACACAACACTATATTCCTCTCACAACACAAGAGCAACACTAGGGAACACAAAGAAAGACGAGAGAGAGAGAGAGAGAGAGAGAGAGAGAGAGAGAGAGAGAGAGAGAGAGAGAGAGCTATCTCATTAGACATACATCTAGATTGGTGTATACAAGCCTTACCTAATATGTGTAGAGATTTCTGAGCATATACCAGCATCTCTTATGAGTTTGTGTGTGTGTACCAGCCTTACCAAGTGTGTGTGTGTGTTTCTAAGTGTACACCAGTGTTTGCGTACAAGTTTACATGTGTACGCCAGCCTTAGTAAGTATTTCAGTGTGTTTTTAAGTGTATACCAGCATGAATTTTGTGTTTTTTAAGTGTTTGAGTGTTTATTTAAATTATCTGTTATCCCAGCCCCTCCAGACCCACCTATGGCATACAGCGTCAGTCCAGAGTACAGCCCCAGGTTGGTCTCGCTAGCCCCGATGAGGATGAAAGTAGGAATCATCATCATTAGGCCCTGTGGATGGTGAGGGTGGTAGAGCAGGCAGTGGTGGGTTTAATAATATTGTTACTGATAAATCCTGTTGTTTTATATTATAATTATTTGGCTACACAGTAAAAATATAGATTTGAAAATATACTCTGAAAACCCCAGTAACTTCCACTACAGCCTGTTAAACTGGAACCATGAAAACACCCTTGAAAACCCCAGTAACTTCCACTACAGCCTGTTAAACTAGAACCATGAAAACACCCTTGAAAACCCCAGTAACTTCCACTACGGCCTGTTAAACTAGAACCATGAAAACACCCTTGAAAACCCCAGTAACTTCCACTACAGCCTGTTAAACTAGAACCATGAAAACACCCTTGAAAACCCCAGTAACTTCCCAGTAATTGGTATGTATGTGTGAGAATTGAGAATGTAATATTATTATCGTCCTACAAAATGGGGCCGTCCTGGTAAACACGGGGCCGTCCTGGTAAACACACGGGGCCGTCCTGGTAAACACGGGGCCGTGGGGGAGGGCCGTCTTGACCAGCTTCCGTCAGTCAGTAGTCGCTGGTGGTGGACGGAAGTCGGGATTGGGTTGGTAGGTCTGTCAGAGGCGATCAACTCTACTATTCAAGGTAAATTGGCACACCCTTCTTTGAATAAGTAGTGATAGATTTACGCCCTCAGCCTTACCAAAGGTGTCGGTGGCCCTTGGTTGAAGGGTGGTAGTAACAAACCCACTTGGCAGGATGCAAGTGGGCTCTCTCTCTCTCTCTCTCTCTCTCTCTCTCTCTCTCTCTCTCTCTCTCTCTCTCTCTCTCTCTCTCTCACGTATTGTCAGGCTCAGGAAAAGACAGCGGTGTTCCCTCGTGTTTATTACTGCTAATATTGGGAACAGGTACAGCAGTGAGAGGAAGAGAGGTGCTGGCGCTTCGGCTGATCCTGTCTGGCCTGACTGCCCCAGTGCAACTATCCAATCACCTCACCTACACCCGAGGTAGCAGTAAATTTTTCCCCAACAGACTGAAATTCCCTCCTTCCTTGGAAAATTAGCATAGCCTTGATTTCCCCTCGAGAATAACAGCTCGGGCTGTTTTTTCCCCCGGGGGAGGGGGTAATTTCAGACCTAGGCTATTTTTCCTCCTCTAGGCCATTTTCATCCTAATATAGAAAACAATATTTTACGGAATTGCATAATCAAAGGGAAATTTTTAAAAAATATAGGAATTTTTCTTCATAAGAATTATACTAGTTTGTGTATTGTAGTAATTTATTAGCACTTGTGTAGTACTGGAGTGTTGAATTTATATGGGAGAGTACTCACCAATAGGCAGCACAGCATAATGTTAAAGTAATTCTTAAAAAGCAATTAAAAAGCACTGATTTTAGAAGAGCATTAATAAATGTTCTCATCTTTTTGATTGGAAGACTGGATTACATTTAGGACAACTCCATGAGGCTTTATAATTTTGTGTTGTTCCAAGACAAGGAGTGTGGTACAATAGTATTCATAACATGACTCACACTCGACCACTTTGCATCCATCTGCCATAATTCCTGTATATTCTTGATGTATCCATGCCCCAGGAAGGTTGTCTACCTTTGCCTTTAGTGTTGCATGAAGTGCTGTAATTGCATCTTCATCCATGTATTTGTAAACATTAATTTTTGTTTTCTCATGACAAGCAGATGATGTGATTTTCAAACACACACACACACACACACACACACACACACACACACACACACACACACACACACACACACACACACACACACACACATATATGCATGAACCCAACATCCTAACCTCCTGAACCCCACACTTGTAACAATAGATTAATCGGCCGATTTACTTGTTCTTGTGGTGTTGTAACTAGTGGTGGCTGAGATAGATTAGCAGATGGACAGACAAACAAATGCAATGAAAAAAATTTTTCACCAATTGTTTTTAATTTATTCTGTCCCATGATTTTTTGCACCCCATTTAATTTTGTGGCTTGCAGGGTGAATTAGTTACACCTGCAGGGTTAAGAGAAGGGTTAGGTTATCTAGATACTTAGATAGTTAGATTAGATTCTTTGTAGGGGTACTGAAATAAGCCACCTCTTCCTTATGTATGTGTCTTGCTCGCTTCTCTGCCTAGATTCCTGTAAAAGTAAATTTAATCATTCTTCTCACTTTCACATTACATACTTAAACTTTCTAGAGTACAAGAAACAAGAAATATGACAGTCCTTGGTTGGTGTGCTTCTCTCTGCCTCATTTTTATCTCAACATTTTACTCACCTGGCTGGTTACCTTATCAGTTTGGTATTATTTCAATCTTTCACCAGTCTCAACATGGCTTTTCTTACTCTCCTAATCTGATAGAGCTTCTCATTCTGAGTAATTTGAACCCCATATATATATATATATATATATATATATATATATATATATATATATATATATATATATATATATATATATATATATATATATTACCACAAATCATTTATAATGCTGACTGATTTTTAAAGATTTATCATGAATTATGTACCTTCCACAGACTGAAGTGGGGGACCCACGTTTATCACGAGTGCTGGAGGAGGCAGTAGACACCTGCCGAAACGATAATTACTCCCAGTGAGGTTTAAAGCACTGTTCAGGGGGTGCTGTGAACTTATTATTAAACCCAACTGTGACCTCACTGAACGTTTCCCTTTGTGTCTCACAACACAAGGGGGCAGTCACAGCCTGCCCTCTAAAGACAACTCTCTTCCTCCACACAAAACTACAAGCACCTAATAACAAACACACCCTTCACTCAAAAATTTTAAAATCATCATGGCGACTCCTACACCAGCCTCGGAGTCCCTATCTGGGAAAGGGACCATAAATGTCCCCAGGTCGGACTGCCTTTCTGTCGACGACCCTAAGTGTCTTGACACCCCCCTCAACTTTTTCTTCATTAACTTCTGCAACATTCGCGGTCTAAGATCTAATTTTCAATCTGTAGAACACCACCGCATGCAGGGAAGCCACAGAACGCCTGACTTCTGATCTTTCTAAAATTTCTGATTGGGGCAGAGTAAACTTGTTATTGTTCAATGCCTCAAAAACTCAATTCCTCCATCTATCAACTCGACACAACCTTCCAGATAACTATCCCCTCTTCTTCAATGACTCTCAACTGTCCCCCTCTTCTACACTGAACATCCTCGGTCTGTCCTTTACTTATAATCTGAACTGGAAGCTTCACATCTCATCTCTAGCTAAAACAGCTTCTATGAAGTTAGGTGTTCTGAGACGTCTCCACCAGTTTTTCTCACCCCCCCAGCTGCTAACTCTTTACAAGGGCCTTATCTGTCCATGTATGGAGTATGCTTCACATGTCTGGGGGGTTCCACTCATACTGCTCTTCTAGACAGGGTGGAATCAAAAGCTTTTCGTCTCATCAACTCCTCTCCTCTAACTGACTGTCTTCAGCCTCTCTCTCACTGCTGCAATGGTGCATATCTAGCTGTCTTCTACCGCTATTTTCATGCTAACTGCTCTTCTGATCTTGCTAACTGCATGCCTCCCCTCCTTCCGTGGCCTCGCTGCACAAGACTTTCTTCTTTCTCTCACCCCTATTCTGTCCACCTCTCTAACACAAGAGTTAACCAGTATTCTCAATCATTCATCCCTTTCTCTGGTAAACTCTGGAACTCCCTGCCTGCTTCTGTATTTCCACCTTCCTATGACTTGAATTCCTTCAAGAGGAAGGTTTCAAGACACTTATTCATCAATTTTTGACCACTGCTTTGACCCTTTTATGGGACTGGCATTTCAGTGGGCATATTTTTCTATTAGATTTTTGTTGCCCTTGGCCAGTGTCCTTCCTACATAAAAAAAAAAAAAAAGTGTGATAGCAGAACCACCCCTGGCCACCACTGCCACATACATAGGAGAGTGGTAATAGAACATATTCATTATTCCATATAAGTATACTGCTCCTAAGTATGAGTAGAAGGTATTATTGATAATATACAGGCTATTCAAGTGAAAATGTCTTGAAAGTATTGAGTATTGTAATGACATTCGTTGTTATTACATAGTTCTCTTCACTCTATTATGCTCACTTAAGGTTTGATATTGTTGCTTTGTATTCAAGCAGCTTAGTAAAAGATTTGTCTTTTAGGTTGTGCTATTATGAATCATTTGAATATCTTAGATCTCATCCAGCGAACTATACTACTTGTTAACTTTCACCTTGCTCTTGAAGGATCAAAATGGGGGACGACTGGAAGTCTTGGACCTATCGGCAAAAAGTGATCATGCAGTTGGAGGACATTATTCGGCAGATTCCTGGAAACCAAAGAAATGCTCATGAAATTGAGCTTCAGGTACTCAAGACTGAACAAAACTAATAATACAGATGTGATTCCAGAGTTCACTTGTAAAGCTAATTATATGATTTGCCTGTGCTTTTTCAAGTGCATTAATTCATCTGTTTATCAGTTATTTTTTATTTGGTCAGAAGAAAATACTGAAAACTAATGACTTTTTCCAGGTGTTTCAAAGAGCCACCAAGAAGGAAGAGTATGTGCAGCTGATGACACGCATAATGATGCACATGCAGCAGGAGATGACCCAAAGCAGCACACAAGCCAACAATAATCCTCACGTTCCTGAAATTCTTAACCGCCATCCTGGACCTTCTCAGATAAACGGGCCAAATGCTCCTATGATGAATAATGCCATGAGTATGCATGGGTCACCTAGGATTGGGCAACCAATGCCACCTAATCTTCCAACACAGGGAGGTGAGATGGGAAATTGGCCAGCTAACAACCGACGCATGAGTGAGATGCAGATCTCAGGTGTGGGGAAGAAACAACCTGCCCTAACCATGTCTCAGCTAGGTGGCCAGCAAGGTAAGATGACGCAAATCCAGATGACAATGGCTGCTCAGTCTGGGGGAAACACACCCATGGGTCAAGTGGTTGGACGTGGAGTTGGAGCTGCTGCCACTATGCAACCTCGTGTTCCTTCCCCAGGATTTCCTCGCCAGGGGACTCCAACCCCTACCAGTGCTTCACCTGCACCCTCATTGTCAGCACCCAACAACC
The DNA here is from genome assembly GCF_035594125.1 of Scylla paramamosain. Taxonomy (NCBI): domain Eukaryota; kingdom Metazoa; phylum Arthropoda; class Malacostraca; order Decapoda; family Portunidae; genus Scylla; species Scylla paramamosain. The sequence goes on from NC_087168.1 coordinate 22,260,928, forward strand.
AAGCATCCCCTGCATTTGTCAGTCCCTCACCATCCTCAGGCATGGTTCCTTCTCCTGCTGGAGGAGGTAATAGTGGAGGTATGGGTCGTGGAGTGGGTCACCTAGGGGCACCATCTCCTGGAGGGATGATAAACACTCCAGGACAGACACAGCAGCCATCTCCAGCACCCGCAGCCATGTCCAACAGCCAGGTGGAGGAGGCCGCTTACATGGAGAAACTACGCCGCCTCAAGAAGTATGTGGCACCTCTCGGTCGTATGATTCAACGCATGTGTAATGATGAAGGTGATAAATCTAAAAAAATGAAGCAATTATATGACATGCTGCAGAATCCCACACGCCGCATGCCAATGGAAACACTCATAAAGTGTGAGAAGGTTCTTGAACGTCTTGAAATTCGTGAGAATGAGGTTGAGGCACCAGTACCACCCAGTATGGAGACCTGCAGTGCTGCCTTAGAGGAGGTGCTAACAACAGTGCTCAAGTCTCCATGTGCAGCTCACACTCTGCACCGTACACTTTCCCCAGCCCTCTCTGTTCTTCTAGGACCAACCTACTCCACACACCCAGCATCTCTTGCCCCAGCCACTCGCCCCCTTCAGCCTCCCCCAGAGACGCCTGACATCAGTGACATTGTACAGGGAGAGGTGGCTCGACTTAATGCCCGCTTTAGGATTAATCTTGACTGCCAGATGCCACCAGGAAGTGATGAATTGACACTGATATGCCAGCTGGATGACCCTAACTTACCATGTGTTCCTCCCATCACCCTCACAGTGCCTGCCTCATACCCAGACAAGCCTCCCCGTTGCCACTTGTTGGCTGTTGACTATGAGAGCACCGAGTTTCTGCACAGCATCCGTGAGAGCATGAATGAACGACTTCAGAGTATGCCACCACACTGTTCTCTCACTATGATGCTGCACAGCTGGGAGATGAGTGTGCGTCAAGCCTGTTCTCCACAACCTCCTCTCACATCCACTATTGCTACAGCCTTGACAATTGCCTCCCCTGTCTAATGTCTTGTGAATCAGATAAATGAACCTGTGACATAGTGTAAAGAAATCTGATGGAGTTGAAATTATATGACATCAGTGAATAACTGAGTATAACAGTATTGTGTTGTTAAGACCAGAGTAAGCCAGTGTGACAGTAAAACTTACCAGAGAAATTAGATAGGAAATCCCACTGAAATTTAATGAGTATGAAGAAATGTAAAGAGAGGTGAAAGAAGTTTGTGAGTCTCATATGGAGCTGTGAATTAGCTAGGATGGGAAGTGTAGATCACTGTTAATACTGCACTATATGTCTTCTTGAAGTGAAAAGCCAGGAACAGTGAAACATAACTTTTGATACATGGGTGTTTTATTTACCATTATTTAGTCTTGGAAAGTGTGTGTGTGTGATTCACCTACAGACGTCTGCTGGTCACCCAAGCCAGCTGTTACCCTACGGAAAGAGCTCAGAGCTCATAGTGGCTGATCTTTGGGTAGGACTGAGACCACTTACACACTGGGACAGCAAGGTTACAGCTCCTCAGGTTACATCGCTTACATCCCATACCTACTTGCTGGTAGGTGAACAGGGCTACACATTAAGAGGCTTGCCCATTTGCTTTGCTGTATGTGTAATAATAATAATAATAATATAATAACAATAATAATAAACGGTTTATCATTTAGGCAGTTAAAAAACTGAAAATGTACAGAGGGGGGTGGGGAAATACTTAACATTAATCCTAAAGGTGTGTGTGTGTGTGTGTGTGTGTGTGTGTGTGTGTGTGTGAAGCTTGTTTGTTCCCTTTATTTCTACAAAGATATCCAATAGACTTGTTTTGTGAAAAGTGCTGCAGTTTCCTGAGAAATGCCTTTATCAAGATTATTAATTAAGATCTTACACATACTAATACTTTGTTACTATTAATTAAGATCTGCTTCCACAAACTAATACTTTGTTATACTATTACATGTGTACAGTTGTGTATGTGATTGCTTGAAGTTAATTGAAGTTAATCAATCATTGAACTGAATAGTGATTTGAGTCAGTTTCCTGATGTAGTCCTCTTCAGTTCCTCCCGGATGACATCTGCTAGAATCTGGAATACCTGCAAAGAGAATTTTTAGTCTCTCTCTCTCTCTCTCAAGGGCTGATAAGGCAGAGAGGTGGGAAGAGCAGAGAAAAGTTGGAAATTATTTAATTAGATGAGAATAAATAGAACAAAATTTTAGTATAAATGAGATAGGGCGAGACAGAGGGAGGGAAATGTAGATATTTGTCTGATGCTTGTAAATTGCTTTGACTCTTCTTTTGTATTCACTCCCTCCAGTGCTTACCTTGTCTACTGACTCTGGGGTTATCAGGGAGAAGCTCATTCTGATGTATGGGCAAGGTTGAGTTGAATCAACCATGAACTGGCATCCTGGCACAAATAATAGGCCCTTAGAGCAACACACGTTTACCGTCTCGGTCACATCTTTGAGTCCCAGAACCTGAGAGAATATGCATAGAATAAACTTATGCAAGTGGAATATGTAAAAGAAGCAATTTTAAATTTACATTTGTTGCAGAGATGTGTTAAAATGACATGATTAAAAAAAAACAAACCTGAAAAGGGATGCTACAAGAAGCCATCAGGCTTACATGTGGCAGTCCTTGTATGAAACATCTATGTATTTCCAGCTACTATCCTTACCATAAATTTGTATCATCTTTTCGAGTTATGTAATGATTTAACACTAACAACCTGATTACTGATACTATTCCATTGATCCAACATTCTATTTGAGAACCAATTCTTTTCTATCTCTTTTCAAGGTTAAACCCATTATTTCTTGTTCAACCCAGAGTACTGACCCTCAGAATTTTGCTTACGTCATGTCCTACACCACTTAAAGAACTTTTAAAGACTGGCTTCTTGCAGCTTCCCTTGTGTGCTCAATTTCTTAAGTTAAGGCGCTCATGTGGCACCATACCTTCAACCACAAGAACATTCCGTTTGGCACCCTCCACTCGCACAGACCTGCACGTAAAAAAAAAAAAAAAAAAAAAAAAAAAAAAGATTAATATACTTAAATGGACATAGAAATATGAATGTAACCACTTCTTAGATGGAGAATTTAAAACTGAGTGTTCAACTTTATTATCAACATTGCATTGTTAACTTTGGGCATGCACATGCTACTATTGGGTACTAAGGGAATACTGAGTGCAAGACACTAAGTAGATGGTTTCTCAATCTTAATTCTGCAGGCTATGGTTTCTCCTCAACTTCAGTAAAATGGGCTAGTGAAAGTTTTTAGCAAAATTCTGAAAGACAACTTACAACAAAAGGTGTAATTGTGTCATTCAAAACTTTCAGATGTCCACACATTTACTTTTGATCAGTAAATTTATTAGAGGATGAAGACAGCAACAACATCGGCCATACGGCGCAGCACTCTGATAAGCCCCTCTATCAGTCTGAAGGGAATCACCACTCACCAGTCAAGTGTTTGGTGGCTGCTTGCAATACCACATCACGTAATTGTTTATACTTCTTGGCGTTGCTCTTGGCCATCTCTATGAAACCCTCGTGGCCCAAACAGCGTAAGAGCTCAGAAACGAAAACCTGGCAGCAAATCAGTAAGTCATACAGTTATTCGTGCTCATATTCCCATCAAGACTGCTATCAAAGGACACAAAGATGATTAATCGAGTTATCACGTTTTCCTCCTAATGACGATGTAGAGTCCTTATCAAACTGTCACTAGAATTATGAAAGCTCTTGGAGATAGCAGTAACATCCCCTACGTAGAACCTAAACGTTAGATGCAGTCCTTCTCCAGGTCATGTATTATGTTCACGTACCTGGGAGAAGGGTGAAGCATGAGTCATAATAAATGAATGCATTGTCGTTAATTTGTCCACGAAGGGTTGATCAGCCGTTATGTAGCCGAGCCGCACACCAGCTCCTATAGTTTTAGAGAATGTGTCCACACGTAGCACTCGCCCCTCTGTGTCCAGGCTCAGGAAAGATGAACTGACCTAATCAGGAAGAAAAGAGGCAGTATAATTAGCATGTTTCACTCAGCAGCCTTAATTCAAGTTCAACACCGTCTCCAGTACTGACAGACCCGTATTCTGAAACGGACTGCCCTCTCATTATGAGTATTTTCCCAAGGCCACAGAGATGACTAACCGGATTCTTGAAAGTGTTTCTCCAGTTAACAGTGTAGAAATACGAGTAATCTGACACTAGAACCGTAAAAAAAAAAAAAAAAAAAATCCTTGAAAACCCGTATCACTTCAACTTTGATAGTGAAAATAGCGGAAGTTGGGGCAGAAGTATATCAGAATACGGTGAGTCTAAAGGAAGCAAAATAACTTGATGTATAAAAAGAAGGAAAAAAAAAAACGAATTAAAAACCAACGCATCTAACATTTAAATAAAGCAATGCAAGCAAAGGTTAAGGGGAGAAGATACGACAATTACCTGGGGATCATATTGCAGGAAGTAGTATGGGTCATCCTCCATGATGAGAAAGTCATATTCGCACGCCAAGCTGTAGAGTTCCCGCATTCTGTTTTCGCTCATAGTGATGCCAGTAGGGTTATCTCCATGCGGTACTATATACATTAGCTGAAAGACAAAAATTAAACAGCACTTTTCACACTTCTACTCTTATATGTTAGTCCACGCAGAACCTTTGCCCGTTTTTTTTTTTTTTTTTCTTATAGTAAGTGCCAAGACCGGGAGACTTTATTCTTAGTTTCTTGGTCTTGGTAAGTGCTACATTCCTTGCGGTAGTCCTTGGAGCTGCAAAGATTCAACAACACTTCTCACGCCCTCTTCGTACTGTCATCCGTCAGGTTGACTTACTCCTGATTTTTCCTTTGTTTCATTGAACACTTGTTCACCATAACTGTAATGACTGTCATAAAAAAAAAAAAAAAAAAAAAAAAAGTCATCTGCAAGTGGAATAAATGCCAGAGACCTTCCCTGAACTCCTGACAAAGTGTAGTCTCTTAGAGACCATAGAAGATCTTTATGAATGTATTAATTTCTGGAATCATTGTCTACTCCCTGGTCACTACAGTACCACGCGCTTGGGCCATAATAGACCTTTATCAATATATTAATTTCTGGAATCATTGTCTACCCCTTAATCACTAAAGTACTACCTTGCGGCGGCCATCGGAACTCTTCTCCAGGGCTTCCCTCAGCATGTCAGGTCGTATGCCGCCATCGTCACTAGGGACAGGCACAATCCTCGCTTCGGCATCTTTAAACTGCATGAAAAAAAAAAATAATAATAATTCGCGAACTACTTAGGTGGCATCACTATGCTATGAGAAAACTTATAAAATCGTCAAAATGAAGGAGCATACATAACATACTCGTTTTCTCAAACGTCATTTGTTCTCCCTTCTGGTCTAATTTCAAAGGCCACCAAAAGTTGGGTTTTCGCTAACGTTTTCTCCCATTGGTGATGCCAGAAGTCTTATTGAACTACCACAAAAATCATGAAAATATCCTTGAAAATTTCAGCAACTTCCATTACAGCCCTACGTTAAAATATTACTGAGATGACCCAAAATGTTTGAGAATACGGCCAACAAGGTAACGCAAGGACTTACTACGTGATGGATATGCGGGTAGGCCATTTCTGGAATAAATGCATAGTCGCCAGGATCGATAAAGGTTTGTGCTATAATGTAACTTGCAACATTTGCCCCCGCTGTCACCAACACCTTTCGCCCGTCCATGTGTGGAGGCGCCAATAACTCCGCAGTCATTGTCATCAGTTGATCCACTAACTGGGGCATTCTGCGTCCAGGGTAGAAATGAAAGGCAAATAAATTGTTACCATAATGTAGTAGCTAGTTGATGTTCTAACCTTCTGTTCGTTTTTCTGTTGCACTTTAAAGTTTCCATAGTTGTCAAGTAAAAAAAAATAATTTTTTTTTACTCTGACCTCCCTCATAACCCAATTAACTGAATCTAAGCCTTCCTCCCCTGAATTCTTAGCAAAACTCCATTCCTCTTAACTTCAGTCTCGATCCTAGCTCAACCCATCCCTTCCTTTCTCCTCTGAAGTTTTTACTAACTCCTCCGTCTACCTCTATCTTTTTAACTGACTTTCTTCCACTCAACTCCTGTGCGTAGATCTATTTCCTTCCTTTTATAGCTGCCATGTCGCAACTTCTACTTTGCCGCACGAGATAGAATTCTAAGTCATATAATAGTATTTAGTGAAGTGATTATCTATGATGGCCTTTAAAATGCTCTATTGCAACTATTATAAGATTTACTATATTCAATGAAAAAAAAAAAAATCTCTGCATACTTACCCGGCAGGAGACCCGTATTGCAAAGCCACGTTAATCAGATCCTGCGGTACATGTATGACTTTACCATCTTTGAGAGAGAATGTCGCCTCCCTGAGGGGAAAGAATTCTGGATTCGGCAATCCTGAAGCTAAATTCATGATTGTTTTCATATCCCCGAGTTCCGTCCCTGAAAACACATGATACTATTACTGTACAAGTCCTGAAGCAAATACCACAGAGTTTAATGATTAGTCAAGTTCCTAAGTGTATTTTTCTCACTGATGGTACAGATTCATTGTTAAACTACCACTGGAATCACGAAAACATCCCTGAAAACCCACATAATTTCCACTACAGCCAGTTGAAATGTTGAATGTAATCGACTCCGGTACAAGGCAAGGGAGTGATTTAACTAAATTTAATGTAGAGAGAGAGAGAGAGAGAGAGAGAGAGAGAGAGAGAGAGAGAGAGAGAGAGAGAGAGAGAGCACTTAAAATATTTTGTAGTGATAGTACATACACTGCATCACTGTCTCATCTCTGCGAATACTCACTGGTTTTGATGAGGAATGGCATCGTCTGCTTCTTTGATGCATTGCTGAAGTAACTGATATAATTCATCTCTGCGTTGCAGCTTTTCTCTCTCCTGAGCGAGATATATGGAAATATGATGGAGTACTCTCACAAAAATACAGCCAAAGAACGCCGATCTTGCGTTACGGCACAGGTTACTCGGGAAATGCGTTTTGCTTAATGCCTGTCAGTATCGGCAAGCATAAAAAATGGGCTGAGACAAACTGACTTATTGGCATCTCAGTTGCATCTTTCCTCATTCACGCCCATAGCAACAATGAATATTAACATTGGTATACTGGCCATTGTTTCTAGAGGCGTGAGTGGGGAGGAAAAATCCCCAAGTTTCATTAAGCAAAACTCGCTCCACGAGTAGCGTGTGCCGTCGCGACGTAATGTTCGGCGTTCGCTGACTATTTAATGAACACACATGTAGGCCTCCTGTCTTTTTGCAGCCTTCCTAAATTCTTACTCTTTATGAGATAAGAAAATACGTTATGTTATAAATATATATATAGTTTTCAAATCAGTCTTAATGATATGAAACTTTTTAAAGATGGACATGAATGAAGCAAGTAACACAAAGTTGAAGACTGATTGTGAAAAAAATAAATAAATAAGATACTTGTACCTTCACAGTAAATTATGAGCGGTTGCCGTGGGAGCTTGTCGGTGAGTGAGACGCTGCCTGATACTGTACACGTGAATACACCGTTTTTTGAAAAGAACGTGATCCCACAAAAATAACATTTCATTGTGTCTTTTTGATGTACAGGGTAAGAAACTGAAGGCGAATTAAGAATCTCTCTCTCTCTCTCTCTCTCTCTCTCTCTCTCTCTCTCTCTCTCTCTCTCTCTCTCTCTCTCTCTCTCTCTCTCTCTCTCTCTCTCTCTCTCTCTCTCTCTCTTGTTGGGGGAGTAATGCGCCGCCTGATACTGTACACCTTAATACACCTTTTTTACAAAGAACGTGATCCCACAAAACAACATTTCATTGTATCTTCTTGATGTACAGGGTAGGAACCTGAAGGCGAATTAAGAATCTCTCTCTCTCTCTCTCTCTCTCTCTCTCTCTCTCTCTCTCTCTCTCTCTCTCTCTCTCTCTCTCTCTCTCTCTCTCTCTCTCTCTCGTTTGTGTAGTGATTGCTATGTTATTGTTCACACTGGTAGATGTCTGCTAACAATTAAAAAAAAAAAAAAATGAGCTGTTTTTACACAGTTACTTGGTTACAGCGATAAGAGACTGCTCTCTGGACTCCGAGGAAGGAGGAAGAGTGCCAATGCTCACTGTAGTCATTAAAAAGAAAAGAAAAAAAAAGAAAAAAAAAGAAATGAGTATACATGATATTAGCTTTTAATTATTATGAAAAGTTTGGAGAATATCATCATCTCATTCAAGAACTGCACGGAAATAAATGAAAAATTTAGACCGTATCAGATTATTTTCTCAGTTTATTGAAACCCCCTCATGGGATCTTGCACAGTCAGCTTGGAGTGCCAAGCGTGGCGTCGCTATCAGTACAAAGCGGCCTTGCGTAGTCTAATTCTGAAATATAACTCGGATTCGTTTTGCATGTTTTAACCTATTTAGCAGAAGCGGTACTTGAATTGCCAGGACAATCGAGGTCAACCAAAAATCATTAAGAGTTCGGTGAGCAGGTGAATACTTATCTTCAGACTGGTGGCGTGACGGAGAGAACCGTGGCGGTCCGGCAGGTTCGATTCCCGGTGAAGGCGTCTCTGTTAGCGAACTTATCCCTCCGTTTATCTATCCCACCTCTGCCATGTTCTGTTACAACACCGGAAGGCAAATTCCAAACAAACAGAAAAGTGTACATCATCACAAGATCAAAGGGAATACTTTTCAACGAAAAACTGCAGTATATATATATATATATATATATATATATATATATATATATATATATATATATATATATATATATATATATATATATATATATATATATATATATATACGTGTTGGCCAATACAGTGCTATAATACTTATATAAATTTTTAATATTAAACAATACTGCACAAGGCAGGTAGCTACAATACAGAAAAAAAAGTAAAAAACTGAGATCTTCAGCTTGTATGATGCAAGGACATGGATGTTGTTGATCTGCAACTCATGCCCCGTCATGTGTGGATATATTGAATATTACTTAGTTATCTTCAGGGCCACTGTATTGCATTCTTATTCATATATTCGTAGTATTTTTTTTATCATGGATATAAAGATAAATAAATAAGCAGTATAGATAAAATAAAATAAATCAATGTCAATAGAGACAGCCTGTGTAATTACGATAATTCGCTGTGAAATGTATACATTGATAATTAGGGTTGAATTAGCAAGCTGATGGAGTCTTGTGGGAGTTGAGACATTAATTTTGGTTGAGTAAACGGCACACACACACACACACACACACACAGAGAGAGAGAGAGAGAGAGAGAGAGAGAGAGAGAGAGAGAGAGAGAGAGAGAGAGAGTAAAAAAAAAGTAAAAACAAAAAGAAGGCAGCGGAGGAAGAAGTGATAAAGGACACAAGAAGAGGAAGAGGAGAGGGACGAAGTGGTGATGTGTCGACTGTCGACGAGCGTGTGAGGAGGAAGGGACGGAAGGACAGGTGGTACAGGTGACGCGGCCCCCTAATGAATACACAGGTAAGAAGGAAGTGCCACGCCACCACTCTGGCAACGTGAGGGTGGCACCGTAACACTGCTTCTCCGCGTCTTTCATGGCACTCAGTAAGAAATAGGACAGTATAGGTCTGGGGGATTGCAGGGTCTCTAATTTGCTTTGACGAAACTTCTGTGGTGGTCTGTTTGATAGATTTTAATGTGTTGACCTCGTGTGTGTGTGTGTGTGTGTGTGTGTGTGTGTGTGTGTCGGGTATTGAGTAAGGAGTAGGACAGTAGGTTAGGGTTTGCAGGTCACAGGGTCCTTCTTTCTAACCTCTAGGCCAGAACGAAACATGTGGTATATTAGAATTTGATGTGTGTGTGTGTGTGTCAGGTCACAGGGTCTTTTTCTAATTTCTAAGCTTGGACGAAACTTTACTTTAATTTCCCTGTTGATCTATAACCTTGAGTAGATCATGATTTGAAATATATATATATATATATATATATATATATATATATATATATATATATATATATATATATATATATATATATATATATATATATATATATATTTCAAATCATGATCTACTCAAGGTTATAGATCAACAGGGAAATTAAAGTAATGAATTAATGTAACCTTCACTTAACTCTCAGGTGAAAACACAAATGTTATAATATTTTCAATTGGTGGATCTTATCAATAGTGGTTCCTTATGTATTCTATTTCAACCCTTCTACAAGACAAGCAGACTGGCAGGTAAGTAGGGTTTTAGGGTGGGGAGGAGGCCAAAATAGGCCAAATTTGGTAAACCTCAAAAGTCTGGAGAGAAACACCACTTTGGGGGAAATCCTTAGAAATAGTCAACAAACACAGAATATCTGCCTCCCCATACCTTCCATTATGCTATCCTAATCTTTTGAAGTCACTAGCTTTGCTAGTTGTGGGGCTCTTCCCTTCACATCTCTAATTATACTATCCTAACTGGTAAAACTACACAATACATCCTATCGTCTTCTCTGTTCCTAACAAGCTTGGGAAAAGTTGGGCTTCTGTAGTAGTATATAAATTAAGCTTCCCAATCAAATAAGTAAATATGTGAGAAAAAAAAATGATAAGATAGCTATGTACATTCACATTACTGTCATCTAGAGTCTCCTTATCGTCACATGGAGTCTCTTGATTGCCATTCACAGCCTGCTACCTGCTGTGCACAGTCCCTAGTTGGCTTGTATGGTCTGCAAACAACCACATGCAGTTTCGTAAGTTTTATATACAGTTGCTTATTCACTGTGTGTGATTCCTCAACTTAGACCACTGATTACTGAGAGTCTGTTCCATTCATCTACCTAGTGGTTTTTAAATAGAGTGGTGGATCAATGGAATATACTCGGTAATCAGGTTGTTAGTAATGATTCATTAGGGACCGCCACATGTAGGTCTGAAGGCTTCTTGGAGCTTCCTGTATTTTCCTCTCTTCTTATGTTCTCGTCTCCTGATGAATGGATGACTTCGCTTCCAGAACAATAGACGATAGCAATCAGTACTGTATGTGAATGTACTAAAGTAAATGTACCTCACTTTCAGATGATAAGAGAGAGATCCCAAATCCTACAATGAATTTGGGGGCATCTGTACGTGTCAACAAGTGTGGGGTGTGTGTGTTGATGACGTTGATGGTGATGGTGGTGTTTCTCTACAAATATGGCAACAACACAGAGTTCAAGAGAGAAGTCGTCAGTCTAAGGAGCTTACTGTCAGCAGCTATTGATGCTGCCGAACGAGGGGGTAGAGTTGTAAGTTGGCCTGTGTTAGTCATTCTTGCTGTTTTTAATTATTTTCTCAATACTGTGTTGCTGATCCTTGCCATTTTGATTGGCAGATTGGCAGAGTTACACACTTAATGTTGTGGATTATATACTGATACAATGAGAGATGTCTTGTGTTTTATAAGTTGAAAGTATCTGTATAGAATACATCACCTACTTGAGAATATTATTTATGTATGGATGATGGTAATGTGTTGCAGTGTGTTATGCTGTGCTCATAGGTATATTTCTTTTATATTTTTTAACTTTTTTTCATCATGTCTACAGTGTTTTAATTAACTCTTGTAGTATTTTTGTCTAATTTTTATTCTTACTTTATTTTCCACTTATATGCATTTTTTCATACAATATTGTGTTTAGTATATGCCTAAGTTCCTGGGGTGTAGTAGGGTGGTCCACAAGACTATCCCATTTCACCAGGGGCTGACAGGGATAAGAGTGTGAATGTGTGTGTGAGTGTGTGGTGCTTTGTGTAGGCTACCCAGTGTGGGATTGTTGATCTTATGTGTAGATAGATAGTGTTTAGTATGACCACTGTGGAAATTGTGAAAAATCAGTAATCATGATAAACTTTTGATATAACTTTGCTCAATCAAGTGATTTCACAGGTATATGATGTTCGTGAGGCAGCCACCTTGCATGAACAGAGCAAGGGTAAGACGAAAGAGGGAGCCAATGATCCGGTGACTGATGGAGACATTAAGTCCCATCTTACAATGTTCTTCTCCCTTCAGAAATCCTTCCCTGCCATCAAGGTAAGTGAGGGAATCTGTGCAGCAGCCAAGAATTTGTCTGTCTCATTGTAAGTGGAGGATTTGTAAGTATAGTAAAAACCTTATTAAACTCCAGTAGTCTCAGTCATTCACCCTGTTTTCTGGTAAACTGGAACTCCTACCTGCCTCTGTGTTTCATGATTGAATTATTTCAGGAGGGAGGTTTCAAGACACTAATCCTCCAGTTTTGGATAATACTTGTAATCTTTATTTTTTAAAATGGCACTCTCAGAGGGGTTTTATTTTATCCTTTTATCGTTCTTGGCCAGTGCCACTCTTAAAAAAGAAGAAAAGGAAAACTAATGAAATATTTCTTAGATAATTTCAGAGGAGCACAGCCTCAGTGATGTGGATGTGTCCTCTGTGTCTCCAGCTGCTCTCATCCATCCTGAGGTGACGGCAGCTATAGTAGAAGACCAGATGGTTCCAGCTGGAGACATTCGGGTCTGGATTGACCCTCTGGATGCCACCCAGGAGTACACAGGTCGGTTTACTTGATGTGATTCTGAATTTGGATTATATGATGTGAATTTTACATGTGATTGCTACTTAATTAAAAGAAAGAGAAAAAAATGATTTGTGTTTGATGTTAGAGGTCTTCTGTGTTTGGGATGGTGGTTGTATGCTTAGCTCTGTGATATAATGATATAATTCCTTTGTTACAATCATACAGGACTCATTTTCTTAGCTTTTAGAACTCATTTTAATCATCTCCACATTTTGAATGCATATCGCTACCTGCTCCAGTTAGCTTGTTGAATGATAACAGTGCTGAAGAAATTAATAATTATTGTGGCACTTTCAGAAAACCTGAAGGAGTATGTGACCACCATGGTGTGTGTGGCAGTGAGAGGACATCCTACCATTGGGGTGATTCACAAACCTTTCAGCAAGTCCACAGCCTGGGCTTGGGTGGGCAAGGGTGTGTCCCCTGCTCTGCGTCAGACAGGAAACCAGGTTAGTCTGTCTGGTTTCCCATAATAGAAAAAGACATTCAACAAAATGAGGAGAAGCATTGTAATGAGGTTGAACTAAATGTTAATTATACTATTTATTTATTTATCTTTTATGTAAGAGGGGCACTGGCCAAAGCTAACAACAGGAGTCAAAAAAAAAAAGGCCTGCTTAGGTGTCAGTCCTTAACGATGTCAAAAGGATCATCCAAAATTAGAGAACAAATGTCTTCAAACTTCCTTCTTCAAAGAGTTCAAATCATAGGAAGGAGGAAATACAGAAGCAAGCAGGGAGTTCTAGAGTTTACCAGAGAAAGGGGTGAATGATTGGGAATAATGGTTAACTCTAGCATTAGAGAGATGGACAGAATAGAATAGAGGTGAGAGAAAGTAGAGTAATTTGCAGTGAGGCTGTGGAAGGAGGGGAGGCAGTCAGCATGAAAATGGCAGTAGAAGGTAGCAAGAGATGCAATATTGCATTGATGAGAGAGGGAGACTGAAGACAGTCAGTTAGAGGAGTTGATAAGATGAAATGCTTTTGATTCCATCCTTGGCTTTCTTTATAGGGAGTGATCAAAAATGACATTGCTCGCATCATAGTGTCTCGCTCCCATGCTGGTGATGTGAAGACAGTTGCCACTGCTGCATTTGGGGAGAAAACTGAAGTTATTCCAGCTGGAGGAGCAGGTAAGGTTCTTTTTTTGAGTAATTAAGTAAAAGTCCATGTGAGCCATCAGATAACGATTTTAATTATTGAGATGAGTTAGGTTGTTTGTTGGGAGTGTTGTCTTTGAAATGGCACTCCCTGTCATGTCCCTTCTCACTACCTGGGTCTTCTGTCTTTTCTTTCTCTTTCCTTTTCTTCTCTCATTTCCCAAAATTTATGCACTTTTATATTTGTTTCCTCAGTACATTTGTTTTTAAAACAAGTATGCTCCAATAATATCTTCCTCTTCCCTATATAGCTCCTGTAATCTTATACTTTCTTTCCTCATGATATTCTGGGCACCTTAATATAAATTAATGGGTGTCGGTGTTTATGGTACAGGTTGAAACTTTATATCTCTAAGATTTTTGGACATAAAATAAAACTATATTTTGTATAAAACTATAAAACTATATTTTGTATGCTGTTTGGTGAGCACATATATATACATATTCTGTGATACTGAGGAGCAAGGAGGACTTCTATTCTTGTGAGACAAAATGAGGTTTGTGTTTGATTTTATTTGATTTTGATTTGTTTTCTTCTGTGTCATGTTTTTTTTATTGTCCTATATATGGCACAAGTCTGGTTTTACACATGTAACAGAAGAATATTTGTTTTTGCTTTCATTTACTGCCAGAATTCTGCCAAAGTGTATGTGGATTTCTTTATTGTTCTGATTTGTTTTGATTTGGTAGAATTGTTAAATTCTGATACAGGAGCTTACTTCAGACACCAGTGTTGTGTTTGTAAATTTTGAGCAAAGGCACATATTGATCTTCACTCATTATGTATTTGGTGTATGTACAGTAGGCTCCATACTTGAAGAAGCAGCCTTCCTACCCTTATTTTTAGCCAAAGTGACATGTCAACTCAAGAAATTTTAGTAGGTAAATATCATTGGCCAGAAGTCGTGAGGTGTAAAATAAGCCAGCCACACCTTTCTCAATCCCACTCCCATGTCCACCTCCCCATCCCCACTCCCTTCTTGTTTATACATTTCTCATATTCCCATCCCCATCTCCTATATGATAGACCTCCTTCCCCTCCTCTCTCTCTCTCTCTCTCTCTCTCTCTCTCTCTCTCTCTCTCTCTCTCTCTCTCTCTCTCTCTCTCTCTCTCTCTCTCTCTCTCTCTCTCTCTCTCTCTCTCTCTCTCTCTCTCTCTCTCTCTCTCTCTCTCTCTCTCTCTCTCTCTCTCTCTCTCTCTCTCTCTCTCTCTCTCTCTCTCTCTCTCTCTCTCTCTCTCTCTCTCTCTCTCTCTGTGTGTGTGTGTGTGTGTGTGTGTGTGTGTGTATATATATATATATATATATATATATATATATATATATATATATATATATATATATATATATATATATATATATATATATGATATAACAAGAGTTTCTGCAGATATTCCCTCAAGTGAAAGTACAGATTATTCTAAATAGAAAATGTTCTCTGCTGACATGCATTTTGAGGCGTTGGTTAGCCTTGGCATGAAATTCCAAATGTGGCCTGACAACAGATACAGCGGCTGGCCTGGGTGGGTAACCATGGTGGAGAAACACCATTTCCACACACTCCACATTACTTATGCAAATAAGTGATCTGACTAACAATCAGCTGATTTACTGCTAGCCTCACTGCTTGCATTCCCTGCCCAGGCAGTCCATGGTGCTGAAAACTGCTTCATCAAGAAGAGAGCTAGCTGTACACTCAAAACCTTTTTTTTTTTACCTGAGCAGGTTTAGCAATGTCTTTGATGTTTGATAGGCTACAAGACCCTGGCAGTGGTGGAGGGAAAGGCAGATGCGTATGTGCACTCGACAGCGATCAAGAAGTGGGATCTCTGTGCAGGGAATGCTGTACTCTTTGCGCTCCATGGCAACATGACGACTCTTGGTGGGGATCATCTGGACTATGGCAGCCAAGAGGAATATAAGAATGAAGGTGGTGTCTTGGCCACACTAACCAATCACAGTTACTACCTTCAGAAACTCCAGGTTCTTGGGATTAAGACACCGAAGGCAGGCTAATAGGTTGAATGCAATCATATCCATGGTATTTATATCCCCTAGATTTAAGGCTGATACGAGATAATCTTTTATATTGTTGTATATATTTATGGTAAATTATTTTTAGTTTTTAGTTGAGATAATTATTATATACAGATTGCAGGGTTCTTGTGTTTTCTTGGGCATAGTACATCTATAATTTTCTTCGTATGGTTAATACTGTATAGATGTGCCATAGGTAAGTGAAGACCAATGCCAGGAGGGTCTACAGAATGAATGTTATTGATGTTTTATATTAATTTAATGAATTTAATCGTATTTTATGCTCATTTTGTATTATCTTGTTAATCTTTTATGATATTTATGCTGGCTTTAAATCATCTTCATAATATTCTTGGTGTTTCATGTTAACTCTACTTTGCCCTCACATTTCAAGCAATTTATTCCATAGGGTTAATGAAGTGTTGTTGTTGAATGGCTTCTAGAGGTACAGTAGCCATGTTGGTCTCCCTTTACCCTCTATATGTGGCATGTGTATAGCAGGGCATGGCACACGGGAAAGTGTTGAATCTCATGTTTCATCAGTACTGTGACATTACCATGGGATTGGAATGGCTTGATTGTTAAAGGATGATTGTTAAATGGATGATTGTTAAAGGGAGTTCAGTTCATTCAACATTTCAGCTGCAGCTCATTATACCCTGGCATGATTCTCTTACAGCTCTCTTATTTTCCATCTTCTGTCTTTCATTTAATTTTATTTTCCCTAAAGTCAGGTATTCAGATAAAAATTTTTGTATCGAATTTGCTGTTTTGGTACAATTTTCTGTGTTCTGAAAGATTTCTGAGCACTGCAATTCACTGTTAATTTGTTTGAGCAGTGAAAGACAGTAGCTAACAGTGAAGGTTGTTGTTGATGTAAGGCTGTTGAGCTTTGATTTAATACAGCTTGGTTTAATGGAAGCTCATGTAGTTGAGGATGAGCTAAGTTATGCCTCAGTGATCATCTTGGTATGATTGGTAACATGTTGAACTTGCATTACCTTGAGTGTCCTGTCAAGATTCAGAAGATCTCTCATGGACAGTTTTTCCTTCCTCTAAATAAACTTTCCATGTTTGCATGATGCTTCTAAGGAGGTATTATACAATGGCTAGCTGTGAGGTTTTGAAAAGATGGATAATTCAAATTGTTGGTTACTAATAGGGAAGGACGTCGCCACAGTTGTATTGATTCTATGACAGAGGCTTAACCTGCAGTGTTTTTGTGCCTATTTCAGTGGCTCCATGTATAGGTTATTTCCTGACCTTACCTGGTTGACTAGAATTTTGCACAATGCCCCATATGCTAGCTCCTGTGGTAAAAATGGGAGGTAGGAGTTCAGAAAGTATACTTTAGATGGGGATGGTCACATAACCTCAAGAAAAGTAGAATATTATTGATTTCACTACTGTGATGAAAAGTTTGAGGGTTCATGGCAGACTGTCATCTATGAGCACTGAAATGAACACTATACATTGAAAAGTCTTGTGATAGAGCAGTGTCTCCTCTTAGCTGGAAAATAAGTGTTGAAGATCAGATGATGATATCAGTCACAGTGTTGTTGACCCCTTTACCCATCCAGTCCAACTCTCCAAGTTGATATAAATGTACAATAAATAGTGTATTGTACCTGATATTGAATTCCTCCTAGACTGCACTTGTTAGCAGCAATCATGTCAGTATATTTCCCAGCTGTCCTCTTTGGTGGTGGTTGACTGCAGCTGTATAGAACTCTTATCTTGGCCATCCTGTTAGGATTATAGGATGTACAAACCTACCAATACTGTTGTGGTGCAAGTGTTATTGTCACCTTTGCTTTACCAGGAAGGTGTGGTGAGATTGGTTACCAGCCCAACATGTCTGGCCAAGGACTTAGGTAACCTAAGTTAGGGCTGTATGATCTTGTGAATGGGCATTGAATAATGCAGGAATAAACACATTTACTTAAAATCTTTATGTGTGGATTTCCCTTGTCCTTTATAAATAAGAAATGAATTATCAACATTAATGGTCTGAGTGCTACCAGATCTTATTCCCTCTCTACTGACTTATGTTGCTGGTTCTCATAATTAGTACTCACATTGCTGTCTTAATAATTAGGACAATCATATTGCACTAAAAATTAATGCAAAACAGTAAATTTAACCATGCGGAGACAAAAACACACCAGTCAAATGTGCATTTTCAGTGCATTTGTAGGCATTTAAGTATTGTGTAATTCACATGTTCCTGTTCTTTTCACAGAATACAGCAAACTATATTAAACAAGTGAGTTTGAATACAAAGCCAAATGATATAATGCTGTAGGAGCACCTGGGTTCTCAGTCCCATGGTGCTGCTTTCTTTTTTTTTCTTGTTGCTGTTGAAGCTGTTTTGATCCTCCTTCAGGAGTTTCCTTGGCTTCCATGACTGTACCTTCTAGATATTTGTTTCAGTTAATGTTAATGTAGATACTGATTCTTTCTCTGATGGTGAAAAAACAAATATATACTGAAGTATGTACTGGAAATACAAGCTGATGTCCTTTGCTGTTCTTTAATATCAGCAAAACGAAAGTGGAATGTTAGACCAGTGACCATTCCCAGTCCCAGAACCATTGCGCTGAGGACTATTAGCGGCAGTGTCTTGGTTACATAGCAAGTGCCTGTCAGTGTAAAGGCAGTGTCCTCATGAAGCAGGGATTGGGAGCAAGTGTCAGAGGCAGTGGAGAATAATTTTGGCTCTTTTTTTTTTTTTTTTCTTGTCTTCTTACATCTCCTCTTCACCTTCGTCCTCTTCAAGAATGTTGTCCATAGCCACCTCTTCATAGTCCTTCTCAAGCGCTGCCAAGTCCTCTCGGGCTTCGGAAAACTCTCCTTCTTCCATGCCCTCCCCAACGTACCAGTGTACAAAGGCTCGCTTGGCATACATCAAATCAAACTTGTGGTCCAGGCGCTCCCAGGCCTCGGCAATAGCAGTAGTGTTGGACAGCATACAGACGGCTCGTGGCACCTTGGCCAGATCAGCTCCAGGCACAACAGTGGGTGGCTGGTAGTTGATCCCCACCTGCAATATAGATGTCAATACTTCAATAGATGGAAACCAACTTCTGTGTTCTTTACTCATATTTCTGTACTAGTATCAAGTGGGCAGTTTGATACTTGATATGCATCTTATGGATATAATATTTATGAAATTGCTGGTATCATAAAAAATGTCAGTGTTTGGGACTAATGAATTCTGATGAGGATATGCCATTTGATATCACATGTATATGGTATTACTGGCTCAGAATTATCCAACATGTGGTTGGCAGTACACACCTTGAAGCCAGTTGGACACCATTCAACAAACTGGATGGTTCGCTTAGTCTTGATGGCAGCGATGGCAGCATTGACGTCCTTGGGCACCACATCCCCTCGGTACAGGAGGCAGCAGGCCATGTACTTGCCACGACGTGGGTCACACTTCACCATCTGTACACAGGATACTTTATTTATTTATTTATTGCCAGCACTCACCAACTTTTTCTATTGCAGGATTTGATTAGATCACTGCAATGGATTGACTAAGTTTACATAACTTTCCACAGAATAACAGCTAGAATAATCATCACGCACTGGCTAGCAGATGCATCCCATATTGTTCACCCATCACACTATACCTTTCACATACTTCACAAGATAAATATACCTGATTGGCAGGCTCAAAACAGGCATTGGTAATCTCAGAAACTGAAATTTGCTCATGGTAAGCTTTTTCTGCTGAGATGACTGGTGCATAGGTGACGAGGGGGAAGTGGATCCTTGGGTAGGGTACAAGGTTGGTCTGGAACTCTGTCAGATCAACATTGAGGGCTCCATCAAACCTGGTAGGGAGAGGAAGACTTGTAATATGAGTGCATTAGGTGTTTATAACGTTATGCTCTTATCAGAAGGAGATGTAGGAAACACAAACCCGTCTGATGCTCGAATGACTGTAATTCTCTTTCCCAAGACTTCTGTTTGTTTATATTTAGTCACCAGTCCAAAAGGGAGATGAATAATCACTTATACTGGATGAAATATGGCAGAACCTTGATTTATAGTAATAAAAAGAATATAGATATCTGAATGTTCATATTTAGTTATAAGACAATTGAACGTAGGAATGAAGTCATCCTTGTCAATATGTCTTTTTAATTTTTTTCAGAGTAATACTTAATATTACACACCTGAGGGAGGCAGTGATTGAGGAGACGATCTGACCAATAAGGCGGTTGAGGTTGGTGTAGGTGGGCCGCTCAATGTTCATGTTGCGGCGACAGATGTCATAGATAGCCTCGTTGTCCACCATGAAGGCACATTCTGAGTGTTCTAGTGTTGTGTGTGTTGTGAGAATTGCATTGTATGGTTCCACCACTGCTGTTGCCACCTAGAAACAGTGGAAAAAGGTACTTATAGCCTTTTGACTGCTTTGGCATCTCCTCAAGCTTAATATAATTGCCTCTTGCCCCCTACAAACGGTGAAAAAGGTATAGTTATCCTTCTGACTGATATAGATCACCTCAGACTTAATATAATGGTCTGTTGCAACCTACAAAACAGTGAGAAAGATAATGAGCCTTCTGACTGCTATGGTTTAATATGCATCTCAGGTTTAATATGATTCTGATGTAAGTTTAGACTATAACTGAAAAAACTTCAGGCAGCAAAAGGAGTTATGAAGTATCTAGAAGTTTCAGCATGTGTAGTCTTCTTTTTGCTCAATAAAATCATCTTGGACTACTGAAATGAAGTGACAAAGTATAGTGGCATTAGCAGTCAAATGTTTAATTGATAATCTAAAAATAAGCAGTGAATAGTTTTTGGTAATAGTTTTTTTAATACCTCTGGCTTTCTTTCAAACATGTGGATGGCACACAAGAAAGAATAAGATCTGAAACTAAGACTATTGAGATCACAAGAACATAGGAATGCTACACAAGAATCCTTAGTCATTGGACCAACCTGGGGTGCGGGGTAGATGGCGAACTCCAGCTTGCTCTTCTTGCCATAGTCAACTGAAAGGCGCTCCATCAAGAGAGAGGTGAAGCCAGAGCCTGTGCCACCGCCAAAGGAGTGGAACACCAAGAATCCCTGAAGCAGAATTGAGAACCACAATTCCTCATGTGTTTTTGCTGTCCATGGGTTAAGAAGACATATCCTTGCAAGAGAAGGTGCTATACCGCTTAGGTAGACGATATGTATACTATGTCTTGTGTTAATTCTCTACTATATGATTCAGTTTATGTTTTATTGGAATCAATGTATTCTTTTGTACTTTTTATCTCATGTCATGTTTTCCTTCCCTCTAAGACTTTTGACAGTCCTTGTGTATCTGAGGCCTACACTACTACTACTACTATTACCACTACTACTACTAGCTACAACTTTAAGAAATCTCACTCTTCTTTAGCTCCGAAACTCATTCCTGATCTAAAGGCTGCCCATGAGAGAGAGCATCAGGCATCTGATCACTGACAGGATACACAAGATACATGACATCATTAATCCAGTTCTACTATTCTGAATCACTTCTGTGCCACATTTGTACTACTTTGAAAAGGTTCTGTTTCAATTTATACTGGTTTTTAAGTCTTTTCATGGTTCTAGTGACAGATTAACAAGATTTCTACATTATAAAGAAGAAAAACACTCTTGAGAACCCATCTAATCATCCCTTTGGCCTTTGAGAATAGTCACAGTGAGAAAGGAGAGTGTTTCTGAATATAGCCCATTGAGCGAGGGCCAAGAGGTGTTTAGTGCTAGTGGGCCTTGACTGTGCTACTGCTGTTGGCTGATAAAATGTTCCAGTTGACTCACCTGTAGCCCAGTGCACTGATCAGCCAGTCTTCGGGTTCTGTCCAAGACAATATCAACAATCTCCTTGCCGATGGTGTAGTGGCCTCGGGCATAGTTATTGGCTGCATCCTCCTTTCCAGTGATGAGTTGCTCAGGGTGGAATAGTTGGCGGTATGCTCCTGTTCGCACTTCATCTGTCGGGATAAATTAGTAAATGAGTACAGCGGAAGGGACCAGGTTAGAAAAGTGGGGTAATTCTACTGTGGCCTGAATGTATGGCCTGTATTCAGAAACACTTTGCTCTCTCACAGTAACTATTTTCAAAGGCCCCAGAGATGATTACCCAGGTTCTCAAGAATGTTTTTTTCTGTTAATTATGTATAAGTCTTGTTAATCTGTCACTAAAACCATAAAAACACTCTTAGACACTAATGTAATTTAAATTAGAACCTTTTTGACAGCAGGAGAAGCGTGGTGCATAAGTGTTTCAGAATATAGTCCTATATACCAGTTACTGTAATATTCTTCATGACGATCCTTTACTTTCCAAGCTGACCTATGACAGAAGGCTGCAGGTCAACAAAGATCAGAAGAGAGAGAGAGAGAGAGAGAGAGAGAGAGAGAGAGAGAGAGAGAGAGAGAGAGTATTGTAGCCTGAATGTATTTATCACGCATTTCTTTAAACCAATTACTCAAATATTCCTCCACAACGACATCCATCCTTTCCTTCCACACTGACCTATGACAGAGGGCTCCAGGTCCACAAAGATAGCTCTGGGCACATGCTTTCCGCTGCCAGTCTCGCTGAAGAAGGTGTTGAAGGAGTCGTCCCCCTCGCCCACTGTCTTGTCAGAGGGCATGGTGCCATCAGGGGCAATGCCATGCTCCAGGCAGTACAGCTCCCAGCAGGCATTGCCCATCTGCACGCCCGCCTGACCAACATGGATGCTGATGCATTCACGCTGATGAAGAGAAAGATTTTTTGTGTATTTATTCATCTTATTATTTCTCGCTCCATTCTGCCGATGCATGTCACTGTAGAGCCTTTATGAAGTGTTTTTTGAAAGGTTCACGCTATGGCACATTAAAAACGGAACATATTTGTGGTTAATGATGTATGTGATAGTGAAATAATATTTACAATGCATAATGTCCAGTCATACCTACACGTTTCTTCTAAATCATAACACTCATTGCATATATATATATATATATATATATATATATATATATATATATATATATATATATATATATATATATATATATATATATATATATATATATATATATATATATAAAATGTCCATTTTTTTTTTACGTACATTACTACCACTTTCCACATCGAATAGAACTGCATTAAATAATCTAGTTGCACAGTATCTAATAGTGGCATGAAACAGCTCACATTTTCATTCCCATCTTGGCCTGGCTAGGCGTTGGGAGTCAGGCGCGGGAACTGGAGGCCGCTGGAAGGCCTGCATTATAGAGGAGCCTGACAAGCTGAGAAGGTCGCGGAGAGATGTAGAGCTGGGTGTGCATTGTCACTCTTATTCTTTTCTTATTATATCATTGTTACTAACGTTTTATGTAAAGTAATATAGTAAAAGTGAATTTTTGTGTTTGAGAGAGAGAGAGAGAGAGATTCTTCAATGCTGGTACCTATACGTATTAGAAACGATGAATCGGATTCTCATGGAGAGATTACTTTAGTTTTATTATTTTTATTATTATTGCTTTTCCCTTCCCTTCCTTCAGTCTTATTCCATTAACAACAACATTTTTCATTCCTCCATTTCTCCTGTTTTCAAAATATGACGGGAATTTTCAAATTTTCAAGGAATTTTCAACTGGTGTTCTTTAGTGTGCATTAATTTGAGTCTTTAGCTAATAGTGTCTTCAGTTGATTTGCTTTAGTCCACGAGATCTTAATTTCTCTCCGTGTCAGCGTTTCTTAGGCAGGACCAAACAAGAAAATCTTAATTAATATGCGTGTTCTCCCTCACAATTATCCTAATAGCGACTTTCATTGTGTTCCTCTGCCCCGCCAGTGAATACTCCAATAATAAACATATCCTCCCTGTACTTCTAATACCGACATTTTCTCTGTGTTCTCCCTGCCCCGTCAGTTCCACATTGTGCATTATCAATTTATGCATCATGTCAGGTGCATGGTGCTTCCTAGGCTATGAAAAACCAAACCATACCATATAGTGAAAGACGAAGACATTTATAATGACGGAAGAAGGCAAACGTAAAAGCAAAGCTTTAGCTTCAGTGGGAAACTTGGAGTGAATTAATGCCAGATGTCTCCAGCGACTATTTCCGTCCACTGAGTTCTGCATGGACAACGTTGAAAGAAGAGGATCTAGCGGAAGTGATTGGGGTTTTCATGTGTTCCTGTGATTCGAGTGCCAGTTAAATTAGTATTCTGCTCGTTTAGTGGGAGAGATCTTATGAAAACCTGACCAGTCAATCGTTATAGCTCTCGACAAGCGACTAGAAAACGCTCGTGGCAACGAAGAGGAATTATGTAAAAAAAAAAAAAAAAAGAAAAGAAAAAAAGAAGTTAAGAATAGTAATAATGATTGTAGAAGTAGTAGTAGTAGTAGTAGTAGTAGTAGTAGTAGTAGTAATAGGTATGTCGCGTTTACTACTACTACTACTACTACTACTAGAAATACTGCTTCAGTGGGAGGAAAAAGAGTGAACTTAGATTCTATTCACAAAAATATTGAGATAACATGAATGCATTAACTTATGACTCCTAAAACTACTACTGACACTTGGAACTGTCGGCTCCCACCCATTCTCCCTTTAGTTCCTCTCTGTCCATTCTCACAAGTTCAATTTCTTTTCCCCTTTAACTTATATTTACGAAACTGAAAAGTTCTATATAGGAACAGTTACTTCAGAGAGAGAGAGAGAGAGAGAGAGAGAGAGAGAGAGAGAGAGCACTCTCATGAACGAAAACAAGATATAGCGAGACTGGAACCTGATGAAATAATCATACAGCGCATGCGTGTGCTTGACATTTCCACCACCAGCGTGCCTCGTGTGCGTCAGCTGGGCGTCCACACAAAGACCACTTCTAACAACAATGAAAGCTCCACGTGGGGAAGGAAGGCGAGAGGGAAGAGAAATGAGCGCCCCTTCACTACTGTAGCCATGAATATGTTATGACTGAATGGTGACTCATGCCTCGCTTTTCGTGTGTTGAGAGAGAGAGAGAGAGAGAGAGAGAGAGAGAGAGAGAGAGAGAGAGAGAGAGAGAGAGAGAGAGAGAGTATCCATTCATGTGTTCCATAGCCCAATATTTTGAAGCGCTTCAGTTCTCAAAAGACCATTTTCGAAAACCACAGATGAGAACAGTCAGATTTGTATTGATAGTTTTTTTCACCGATGGTGTAAAATCCTTGCTATATCATCACTAGTACTGTAACATGCCACCACTAGGATTCCAAATAACTACTCAAGCCTGTTGTAAAATTGTAGAGGCAGGCGCAGTGACGTTTGAGAACACGGCTTCTGTGCCTCTTGTCGCGCAGTGCTGCCTATTGAAGCGACTCCGCTATAAAGAATTCAGTGACAGAAAGCGGTCAGTGAACTCTTGCGACTAGTGTTTATACTCATATTTACTTCTTTTGTGACTATGAGAGTGAGGATGTAATAGAAGTGTTTATGAGTTAATTTTAACAGATCCTCAGGTCCTTGCTAGGCTGTTTGATTCAAGTATAGTACCATACATTAGGTATACATAAGTGTTGAGGGAATTTCAACGTATCTTAAGGTCCTAGCTAGGCTATTAAATCCATTACACTATCTATAACATCATCCCTTTTACTAGTAAACTCTCGAACTCCTTGTCTTTTCCTTTCCTTTGAACACGGATGATATAAGGAAGTTATAGGGAAGTTATATACGTGGGTGGTGGTGATGGTGGTGGTGGTTTAAAAAAGATAGGGTAGAAAAGAGATAAAGAGAAGGTGAGAGAGATAATGAAGATAAAAATTCAGAGAGAGAGAGAGAGAGAGAGAGAGAGAGAGAGAGAGAGAGAGAGAGAGAGAGAGAGAGAGAGAGAGAGAGGGGGGGATAAAGATAGACAGACAGAGAGAGAAGAGGTGGGAGGAAATGAAGAAAAGGAATTAAGAGACAGGATAAAGATAGAGAAATAGGGGAGGGGAGAGAAAATGAAGAAAAGGAATTAAGAGACAGGATAAAGATAGATAGACAGAGAAAAGGGGAGCGAGGGAATAAAAAAAAAAAGGAATTAAGAGAAATGAGAGATAATAAGAACTAGAGAGAGGAGAGGAGAGGAGAGAGAGATAAGAAAAGAGAGAAAAAAGAACAATAACAACAATGATAAATAGAGAGAAGAGGAGAAAAGCTTAAAAAGAAAGAAAGAAAGAAAAAAGAAAAATTAATATAGAAAAAAAAATAAGGAAAAATTACACCAACAGAGAGAGAGAGAGAGAGAGAGAGAGAGAGAGAGAGAGAGAGAGAGAGAGAGAGAGAGAGAGAGAGAGAGAAACCCAAAACCACTACCACCACCACCGCAATCACACCAAACCCTCAACTCATTATTATAGTCAACACATCCTTACAACCTCTCCTGTATACTTTCTCAGCGAAGGAAGGTAACAGAAGTCTGGTGTGACATCCTATGGGCGTGACGGGGACTTGCTGTGCCCTTGGGGATGCCCT
Source organism: Scylla paramamosain (assembly GCF_035594125.1). Lineage (NCBI taxonomy): Eukaryota > Metazoa > Arthropoda > Malacostraca > Decapoda > Portunidae > Scylla > Scylla paramamosain. Next base: position 22,287,247 of record NC_087168.1, read on the forward strand.
TGGGAGTGGCCAGCACCTCGAGGAAGTGAATAACTCAACCGATTCTCCGTACGCTTGCCTTTCTTCTTACTTTTAATTTAAGCTGTTTCCAGAGGGAGTTTTCAAGACCTTTATAATATTGAATAATCCTTTTGACTGTACTTTTAGGACTGAGACCTTCAGTAGGCCTTTTTCCTCATCGTCTCTTGTTGTTCTTGTCTTGAGCCTCTCATATATAAACAAACAAACAAACAAACAAACAAACAAAAAACACTAGCTATAAAGAAAAGGAAGAAAGTACAAGTCGATGGGTTGTATTGTTTGTTGGTGAGGATATAAATGCTCGTTACTATGGCAAGTAATGTCTAGTGTGCATTGTGTAGATGGGGAGCACTCTACTTGTCGGGGTTATGCACTGCTGTCTTTCCGAGTGGCTTTCTTTCGTTTGTGAGTGCGTGTGAGTGCGTGAGGGTGTTCTCAGAGTCCGTAAGGTTGTAATGATTCTTGCTACACTGCCTTTCTTTCGTGTGTGTGTGTGTGTGTGTGTGTGTAAGATTGTCTTTCATTAATGGGCGTGTATAGCTGTGTCTTCGCTTCCCTTTCCTTCTTTTATTCTTTGTTACTCATTTCTTCTCTTTCTGTGTTTTCTTTATTAATTCCTCTCTTCTTCTCTTCTAGCGTTCCTTCTTTTCTCCTTTGTCACTCATTATTTTTCTCTCTCTCTCTGTTTTTTTTTCTGTATTAATTCTTCTTAACTTCTTTTTTGCACTTCAGTTTCCTCTAAACTCCACTTCTTTCTTCTGGCACGTGTGTTAAACTTCCTTCCTGGTCTGTCTGTCTGTGTGTGTGCGTGTGTGTGTGCGTGTGTGTGTGTGTGTGTGTGTGTGTGTGATGACTCCTGCTGCACTGTGTCATGGTATTGATCTTTCGTGGACCAGCAACAATACACACACACAAACTCCCTCCCTACCGCCTCTAAGAAGGTCTTGCCGTATCGGGTAGAGAACACTCGAGAAAACTTGTACTAGAGAAAACTTGTACTAGTAGGAAAGCGCACACGAACCCACCCGCACACCCACCCACCCACCCACACACACACACACACACACACAGTAGGTATAAGAGGAGGCTAGTGATCTTTTCCTAATCTCTCTCTCTCTCTCTCTCTCTCTCTCTCTCTCTCTCTCTCTCTCTCTCTCTCTCTCTCTCTCTCTCTCTCTGCATAATTCAAACTACAAGCTCGTGTTCCGTCAGTCCCCACCTCTACTTCTGTCCAACTAACTTTTCAAACTCATAGTGTTCTTCGCTCACCCGCACCGCTGCCGCCTCCGGACCATTCCTACTATTGATTTTTCCTGCTTGAGAAGCTGAATTTATGAAGTGTGTGTGTGTGTGTGTGTGTGTGTGTGTGTGTGTGTGTGTGTGTGTAGTGCGAAAGATCTCTGGAGTTTTCTACGTGACACGACAGGAATGACAGTTAAATGAAATAAAGTTGAAATAATCATAAATCAACGTCATTGTCTGAAATATTGACACGTGCAAATGTTTAATCTTTCCAGTGTTTGAGAAATTTTTCCACAACACTGTTTAAACTAATTTTTGCGCTAGAGTCTCTTAATGAATTACGCTGACTAGAAAAAAAAATCATAAAGTAACATTCATTTGTCTTTTGTTACTCACTTGTATTTATATTAGAGTCTCTTAACTGTTCTGTAGACTAGGGAAATCATAAATCAGTCTCCTATTCTCTCTTATTAGTGTGTGTCCTTTCCAACACTTTTTAGCTCTCTGAATGCTAACAAAGAACAAAGACAGTAGTCAGAAGGCTTAACAGTGAAAACAAAGGCTATTACAACACCATGAAGGAGTTGAGCCCTTTAGCTTGGTGTCACACGAGACTTTCTTACTCGGAGGACAAAATTAACGTATTCGCTTTATTTTATTCGTATGGCTCCGTTTTTATCGCTCTGAATGCTGATAGTGGTGAAAATAAAGGCTATTAGAACACTGTGAAGGAGTTAAGCCTCTTAGCTTGGCGCCGCTCGAGACTTTCCTCTTCCATCGGCCTGGCAACTCCCTCTAGCTAGCGTCCGGCCCGCCCCTTTCGTCCCTTCCTCACCAACACAGCTATCGATGTCTATTGATCAGCGAGCCACTTGAAAGAAATTACTCTTTGAAGACCGACACTCTACACAGTTTTTATTCGTGTTACATATGAGAAAATCGAGATCTCTTGATGCTTACTGGTGATTAACATAGATTTTTACTACTGAAGGGTGTATACGGTTACTGGTCAGGGCGTATACATGGAATTTGTGGGTTTTGGTTGGTCAGAGAGGAAGGAAGGTGTTGAGGAATGAAATGTTTATGTTGAAATCAATAAATGGATTGGATGAAGCGACGCAGTTCGAAGCATACCCTCTGTTGCGTGTGTGTGTGTGTGTGTATAGCAGACAAGACTCTCTCCATAACTCCTGTTTGTTCGGGAGCTTACCAACATGTGGAGGGTTTTGATTGGGTAGCTTACGAAAAGACTGTGGAGAGAGCTTTTCGAGGATGTAATAAGCGATGATACTCAAATGTCTTCAGAAACGATAACAAGACCAGTAGCAACACTAACAATAACAAGAGTAGTAATAGTAGTAGTAGTAGTAGTAGTAGTAGTAGTAGTAGTAGTAGTAGCAGTAGTAGTAGTAGTAGTAGTAGTAGTAGTAGTAGTAATGACAGCAGAAACTACAAGACAGAACCAATGCATACACAACCTGCGCTTCAACCCAAAACTTCAGAAGCAAAATCAGCAAAGAGGTTGATTAAAGCTTCTTGAACACACAGACACCCACAGCTTCAAATAGTCACCTCATCAGTGCTAGTCTCCACCGCACTAATCGCCCTAAACTGACTGATCTAATCGACTGAGAGTGACGCAACAGAGGTCATGCCCTTGACTTGAGTCTTGTGATCACCTGCAGTTTAAAGACGCACTGATGTATGAAGGACAAGACTGACTATCTTAATCTAGAGACGTACTGATAAAAACAGCCGCTTTAATTAAACTAATCTGCCTGGCTAAGACTCCTTTTAGCGCAGCAATGAGGTCAGGAACTAGTCTTGCGATCATCTGCAGTTTAAAGACGCACTGATGTAAGAAGGACAAGACTGACAACCTTAATTTTATAGACGTACTGATAAAAAACTAAACCCCTAAACTGACTGATTTGATTCACTAAGACTCCTTTTAGCGCAACAATGAGGTCAGGCACTAGTCTTGCGATCATCTGCAGTTTAAAGACGCACTGGTGTAAGATTCACTTCCTTAATCTAGAGTCGTATTGATAAAAGCCCTTGGAAGAAACTTAGAAGGACGCAGATAATGGGAGATGGATGGCAGTGAAATCTAAAGTTTGTTTCCCTTTCAGTAGTTTCCAAGAAGTTAATCAGTCTTGGAAGTTTGGCATGCGCGATTACAAGTATCATCTTTAATCTTAATCTTGAGGAAGGACGGATTGGTGGGTGACAGGAGAACGTACTATAACACTCGTCCCTTTAACACACACACACACACACACATACACACACACACACTGACAGCGAAAGACTCAACACAAACACACAAACACTAAACAACACATAGCACAATGCCATTACACACTTTGCCTGAAATGATACGAAATGCTTAGCTAACGAAACCCTCTGCTGCATAAAGACCCTCCCAATGCAGCCTATGACATTAAACTCATAATCCTATATCACCTAGTCGCGTCATTCCACCCTGTCGCATTTTTCCCTCCCGTTTTTCACTGCAGTTCTGATGTCATGGGTTGGAAATAACATAACTGAATTGCAACCCTTGCCATACCTTGTTGAGAAGTACGGAGCGTGTTTGACTCACCATATTGACAGAAGGGAGGTGTCAGGCTACTAAGGAATAACAAAGAAAGGGTTCCGTGTCTCCCCGAGCTTGCAAGAACCGTTATCAGCCGCCCTCGCAACGCACTCAGCTCAACTACTGTCCTGGGTGGGGTCTGCTCAGAGGTGGACCCCCTGCGCGCGCATTTCACTCCCCGGCCTCCCACTCCCTCTACACCCCATTGCATGCCTTCCACGGTCTAATTGTATCGTCAGAACACATAACCCCATATATTCGTGGGTTTTGGGTGAACTGTCGCTGCGCGTAGAGCTAAAATGAGGCTGTAGTTTTTAGTTAGCATCAGCAGAACACGTGTTATCTTTCTATTCCCGCCGTGGGCTCTGGATAAACTAACACTGAATGCAGAGTTGGGGTGAGGGATTAGCTCACAGTAAAACTCTGGAACCCTCTACCTGTCTCTGCTCTCCTCCCTTCCTATGACTTGAACTGCTGCAAGGGAGGAGTGTTACGACATCTCTGAAAGTAAATTGGCCTTCCTTTGTCTTTTTCTGAGTTTTGAGTCTTGTGGGAGCGGCAAATTAGCGTTTTTTTTTCCTTTCTTTTGTACCCTTGGTTGGTTGGCTTCATTATACTGTTAAATGCGAGCAATTTCCTACGAATGTACTCTTCCTTTCCCCTCTCACTACACGCGTTCCACTTACTAATTCTACCCGAAGCACATAATATAAATGAACCTGAGCAATAAGCCTTGAACATAATTGTCACCGCATCGTTAGCCTTCCCAGTGCAGATATATAGGCAAAAAAAGGGTAATTCATCAAGATTTTCAGCTCCCATAGTGAATTTAATACGTCTTATCCTATCCAGAACACAGAACAGCAACATACTCAAACAGTAAGTCTTGGATCTAATTGTCAATGGGTCGTCAGCCTTCTCAATGCGGATATCTAAGAGACACGTGATTTGCTATAATTTTCAGCCTCCAATGTAAAATGTATACTTCTATATTATGAGCTGATATATTCTAATAGGTCTTTAGAATATATTAACTCATTA